>NW_008662975.1:0-2258 GCF_000695815.1 Acanthisitta chloris
GCTTCTCTGCTGAGGTGGGGCAGGAGGTTCTTGAGGCCTTTCCACCAACAGGGCCCTTAATCCACCCTGGGATGAGAGAGTGGTCTGGATGCAAACCCTGCTTCTAACCCAAGCACAGTAAATTACTCCATGTCTCTCAAACCTTAGAGTCTTATAATTCTCAACCCAATAACAAAGAAGGGAACCAACCTTTCTCGAGGATTAACCAGAGACAGCCATGCATCCTGCTCTAGCATCCATTCTTACACACTTCCAGCAGCACAAGGTCAGAGACGCTTCCATTTGTGATGAGACATTCACCATAAGAGTGGTGAAATCCCTGCTCCGAAATTGTCATTTGGGGCGTGTTGCTTTCAAGTATCAGCTGAAGATAGTGTATGCGTGTAGAGACCACAGGGATATGTAAAGTACTGTTAAGTATTAGAAGAATAGAAACCACTCGAGAAATGTAACTGCACATTTTGCACATGACTTGTTTTATCAAAGGGTAAAGCAAAAACTGCTATTCCTTCTCCTGACACTTGAGCAAAAAGGTTCAGGGGAGAACAGGAAAGGCAAACCCATTTCTTTTGTGAGTTACAGATATACAAAGTCATGAAAGATACTGTGGTTGTACCAGAACAGCTGTGCCAAGATTTGACCTGATAAATGTAACAGAATTTATCAGATCTGGTTGTTCAAAGTTGTGTGTTGTTTGTAAATTAGTTGTTATTTAAATATTTTCTGAAAAAAGCCTGGATCTGTGGCCAAATATGAACTTGAGCTGTAGAGTAAGCCCCAGGCTCCCCACCCATAACTGTCCGCTTGTGAAGAACGGGATGGTCTCCTACGGGGTATAAAGGGAAAAAGGGAGGGTCTATGCAGTGCCCTGTTCCAGGGTAGGAGAGAATCTGAAAATTTTCCTTCCCTTGAGCCTGCAAAAGCTTGCAGATTTCAGTAGCATGATAGTTGCTGTTGAAAATATGGTCATCTTGTCCTACGATGAATAGTAACTGTGCCTCAGCTTTCTCTAGTGGTATCAGACTTTGATTGCCAGGGGCTTGAAAGGGGTCTGTAAGTGCATCAGAATAATCAAAAATACCGGAATCAGTGACCTTGACAAGCTGTTCATTTAAGGCCATACTGGGGATGGTTTTATCCTTGTAACAGAGAGGAAGCATTGTAATGGCCACAGGGCCATTGAGGGAAGCAACAGCCGTGATGTTCTTCAGGAAGGCAGCCATAGCAAGAGACAGTTCACCTCCTTTGGAGTAACCGAGCAGGCCAACCCCTGGACCCTTCACCTGGTAGATAGGAGGAAATCCTTATCAGTACTGAGCTGAAAAGGATAACAGCTGGTTCATGGAGGGTAGGCTGTCTAATGCTGAGAGTCTGAAAAACTGCCTGAAGGAGGTGGTGGCAATGAATAGATGTTCTTCTGCAATGGTGACAGACACCACCCCACCCCCCGTTCAAACCACTCACATACATAGTGTTCCCTTATATTCTGATATCAGCCAGGAGAGGGGGCACATGATTTCATCAATTTGAGGACAGGGTCAGACACAGCTAAGAATTATAAGTCTTAGACATTGGCTGATGCTCTTTAATTTTTCACTTTTGAGACTGTAGGAGGACATTTGGTGACAATTCATGAATGCTCTTTCCAGCACAACCTTCCCACTTTGTTATATCTGAGCTGTCTCTTGTGAGATTGCTTTGTGATCTCTCTCCACTGTCCTTTCAGTGCATATAGGCTTGACCCTCTTTCCTAGAACTCAGACATCCAAAATCCTGGCAGATGAGAGCCATGCCAGGTGAGTATTTCTGTGGCTTTCTCCAAAGATAACTTGGGCAAAGCGAGAGACACTTTATAGAAGTGCTCCCTGGAGCCCAGGGAAAATGGAGGATGCTCTTACCTGTGGGTGCTGCAGCATATAGTTCACTGCCTCTTCAAAATATTCCAGGTGGAGTTCAGTTGGCTTTTGGGGCAGATCCTCATATTGATAATAAGCCAGGGCCAGTGTGGCAAAGCCATGATTGGCCAGGAGGCTTGCTCTGTGCTCAAAAAGACCTCTTGCAAGTCCATGTATATCGATGACCCCTGGAAAGGTGTCTTTTCCTGGCATGAACAAAACAAAGATCAGAATTGCCTGAAATGACCCACAGAATCACAGAATCAATGAGGTTGGAAAAGACCTCTGAGGTCATCGAGCCCAACCTATGTCCTAACACCACCATGTCAACTAGACCATGGCACTAAGTGCCATGTCCACTCT
>NW_008662975.1:2369-5344 GCF_000695815.1 Acanthisitta chloris
GATAGAGGCTATGTCCTCTCATCCTGTCACTAGTTGCCTGGGAGAAGAGGCCCGAGCCCCATCTGGCTACAACCTCCTTTCAGGTAGTTGTAGAGAACATTAATTTCATCCCTGAGCCTCCTTTCTTCCAGGCTAAACAACCCCACTTAATCACTCCTCATAGAACATGTGCTACAGAACCTTCACCAGCTTTGTTGCTTTTCTCTGGACATGCTTCAGCACCTCAATGTCTTTCTTGTAGTGAGGGGCCCAGAATTTGACACAGTATTTGAGATGTGCCCTCACCAGTGCAGAGTGCAGGGGGAGAACCACTTTTCTAGTCCTGCTGGCCACACTATTTCTGTTACAGGCCAGGATGCCATTTTCCTTCTTGGCCACCTGGGCACACTTCTGGCTCATGTTCAGCCACTGTCAACCAGCACTCCAGGGCATTTTCCACTGGTCCACTCTGCCCCCAGCCTCTAGCACTGCCTGTGGTTATTGTGGCGGATGTGTAGGATCCAGCATTTGGTCTTGCTGAACCTCATACCATTTGTCTCAGCCCATCCACCCATCCTGTCCCGACTCCAACCTGTCCTGACTCCTTTCAGTGTTCCTCTGGTTTAGAATGTATCAAACCAGGCACACAACGGGAACTGCAGAAAAGCATCTTTGGGAGAAAGGACATGATCAGTCACTCAACTGTGCAGTGTCAGCATCTGAACTCTAGAGTGTGTTGCAGAGGGAAAAAAGATGCAGGAGCAGAGCTTCTCTGGTAAGGTGCAAACACTTATTTGTTTCAGGAATCAGCAATACTGTGCATTATGCTTAGGGCCAACAAGCAGAGACTCTTCGGTAAAGGTGTCTTGTCCAAAATTCTCTTCTCCCTGTAAGCAACCCTGTAACAACAACTGCTTCACCCAGCACTGTAAAAATTCCCAGGGTATTTTGATTTGATAGATGTAATGCAAACTAGAAACTGTTAGCATTTTTGTTTATATTGTGGCTTTTTAACATTTGGGACCCTTTTAAAGTACTAAGTTGGATCCACTCAACCAGCACTTCATCTTTTTGACAATCATGTCTCTCTCTCTGACTGTGATCGATATCAAATTCTGCATAGGATGCTATAGGTATCTCACTGAGTGATCAGAAGACCTTTGTTGGGATCTTCTTTTCTTGGCCCAGGATTCTTTTTTCCTCATGCTGTGAAAATCCTGCACCTGCCCACCCGTGCTTAGCATGTTGCATTCCTACAATGTGACTGGGTTTGGAACTGCAGGCCTCAGGGAGGCTCCAAAAGGCCCAGGCCAGAGAATGTGACCCTGGACATGTTGAGGAGTGTGTAAGACCCAGTTCACCACTACTGTTGGCTTCAGGAGACCCACAGGCCTGAGTATGCTCGTGCCTCCCACTCACTCTTCTGCCATAGTCTCACCCCCTGCACCACAGTGGCCTGTGTATGCTCAAATAAAGCTGCAGATGAGAGGTAGGAATGTGCTGCTGGGGATCATGGAGGAGAGGGGAGAGCACAGCATCTGTTTGCTCTCTGCCCCAAACCAGGGAGAGCCTTACCATCAGAAGTGGTGCTCTGCTCTTCCTTCTGTGTTTGTTTGCATGCAGGCAACTGCACATCTAGTGGCTCTTCATAGACTGTGAGCACATGGAGCAGTGGCTGTGTACCCCAGGGGCCAGGAGTGTAGTTGTCTGTGGCCCATGGCTCAGCTGAGTGTAGCAGAGCTCTGATGGACTTGCACTGAACATACACAGGAAAGGTGGTAATGCTGAATGAGGATGTGGGGGTGCTCAAGGGAGGTGGGACAGTTCTATAGGAAAAGCCCTTTGAGCTCTCTACCTTTATGTGGCCTTAAGTCGTTTGTTGCGGAGTATCCAACTCCTAAATCTGAATGTGCAGATGTATGGTGTAGAAAGCAGTGCCAGGAACTGAAAATCATGATGGGTGTATCTCAGCACAGGACAATTCCTGTGCACTCAGTAACTCAGTGCAGGAGCGTGGTGAAATTGTGGTGGTGAAACACATGCCCAAATGGAGCTGTCTAACAGAAATACTGGCAACTGACAACAGACCAACCTTACAGTCTTGCTAAGCTGAAAGTTGTCTGTGGTGGCAGCAGGATGAGGATAAACACCTTTTATCCTGTGCCTAGGAAACAGTGCCAGGAAGTCTGGCAAGGGCCTGTCACTTTAAAACATGCACAAAAGTAGGTCAGGGAACACTGAGAACCAGCATTTGACTTACCGCAAGTGCCTTGTCTCAGAAGAAGCAGGACAATTGGGATATAAAGGGTATGTAGGTGGCTTTTTAATCTCATGGTCAGCAGGTGGGGATAGAGTTGAAGCAAAGGGAGGGAGCCTTGGCCTCACTGCAGATGGGATGCTATGAAATCAACCTTTCCACACCCTGGACTCTGGCAGGGAAGTCTTGACGTAGGTGCCCAGAAGATGACAAACTGCTAGTGTCTTGGGCAGCTCTTACACCTCAAAAAGGTGCTCTGCACCTTTTCCAGAACGAGGAAGTGATTGTCTTTTCCTGCTGGAAAGATTTGTTCCTTGTAAACGTTCTTGAGCCCCTCCTCATCCCCCTTTCACAAACTGGTGATGTTCAGACCATGGTCATCAAATAGTTGCTACTGGGTGAGAGGGGATCTCTGAAATCCTCTCAGTGAGTAGGAAAGCCAATGACTGGGACAGAACCCTTCTCCACCACTCTTTTCTGCAGCTTCTCATCTCCAGCAGCCCTCCTGACACACTCAGTTTCACTTGCTTTGCCTTTCTTCACGTTTGTAACCTCAACCTCTGGGCAAGAAGGGTTATTCCTCTGCCTGCTTCTGCAACCATGTCCTGGCATCTGCACAGGCAGGTGAGTTGGGAAGGATGGGCTGACAGGTTGGTGGCATGGAAGGGACGGAGGGAGTAAAGAAGGGAGGAAAACAGGATAGCTGCAGTTGGTACTCACCGGGGGGCAGGAAAAGCGT
>NW_008662976.1:0-3458 GCF_000695815.1 Acanthisitta chloris
GGCGTGTCCTGCCGTCTCCGCCAGTGTGGCCTGCGGAGCCCCCGGCCTGGCCCACCCTGCGCCGCAGGGCGATGGACACCGGCGTGGTCGCCCGTCCGGAGCACGGACAAACCGTCGCATTCCATCCCTGCTTTCCCCCTCTTGTTCCTCTTGATTGAAAAGGAAACACGGACTGGAAGTTGGCGTTGGCAGTCGCACAGTGTTTGGGGGATGCGTGGTGGGCGTTAGGAGACACGCGGGGCTGTGCCGTGAGCCTGAAACCGGCAGAGCTGACAGTAGGCACTGACCAAAAGCTACATCAGTGCAAACAGATAAACCCCATAAATACCTTATGGGTGCATTAGATAATTACCTCATAGCAAAGAGGTCACAGCATGTAAAGTGGTTTAGTTCTTCAGAGCAACAAATTCTCTAGTGCCCATTTGGTTTGTTTTGACAGGACTTCATTCTTCAAAGACTACCTTTTCCAATCTGATGCAAAAGGGAAAACGTATAAAAAGAGAGGCATATTTTCAATATGTATGTGCAATTTTTATATATGTGAATATGCATATGCATATTTTATAGAAGTACTAAAATATATATGAGCGAGATAAAAGTGAGATATAAAAAAACAGGAAAAAAAGTAAATTCACGGAATCACAGAATAATTAGAGTGGGAAGGGACCCTTAAGGGTCATCTCATCCCACTCCTGGCCCTGCACAGGACATTCCCAAGAATCACACCATGTGCCTGAGGGTGTTGTCCAAACACCTCTTGAACTCTGTCAAGTTCAGTGGGCTGAATCAGATTTTACTAAGGAGGCATTAGATACGGAGGAGCTTTTTGATTCTGGTGGTTATGCTTGACAAGTTAAGTCTACTCAGAACTATGGAAGAGTAAATTCAAAATAAAAGCGCAAGATTTGTGTTTGCTTGTTAATTACTTGTTTCTTCCTTCAAAACCGCAGTGTTCTGGGGACCTGACTTTCCTAAGTGCTGCATGAGCACAGAAAGCACCTGCTCAGACGGGGCCATACACACAAAACACCTAAAATCCTAATTTCTTGTTTAGTAAGCCTTAATTTTCAAAATTTTGCTTGTCTCTGGCTTTCACTTTGTTCAAACTTAGATTAGTTTTTACTGTCTGTGGTGATGGTTCCACATCAGCTAACCCTTTTGTACCAGAAAACTGTAGGAGTGTTGTAATCTTTTGATGAAAGGGGTGTGTGTGAGTGTTTCTTCTTATAAAGCAATACTTGGGATGGCTGTAGAACAGAATCTCTGTGTGGGAATGAAGAAACTGCTTATATCTTCATCTATCTAGAATATATCTCTATTTTAGCTTGAGAAAAATCATAATGTTTAATCTAGGGTGATGGAATTTGGCCTTGCTTTCATTCTGGTTAGCTTTCTGCAGGGATGAAAGCTTTTTATTAGAAGTCTTTCTCATGCTTGCCTACTGCCAGTTCTTAAAATCACCTTGCAGTCTTGTCTGGTACTCCCTCTGTTAGATTTTTATTTTGAATAAAATCTCAAACACTTCTTTCCACAAAGAAACCCCAGAAAACCTGCCCATGTGCATGGGAGTTCTGACATTCCTTGTTTCCTTGTAAATTTTGTCTCATTCCTGTAGACATATCCATCCTATCTTGGATAGCATCTATCAATTGTGCCTTGCAATCAGTTTTACTTTACCCAAACTTCTATCTTTCAGATGAAATCTGTGCAGATAAACTTGGATCAAAGCCACCACAGCTTTAGAGACAAAGACAAAGCCTTTGTCTTACCAAGTCTTGTTTCTTGGTGTTTAAAATATATTTAATTCTTTTGAACAGCAGAACAAGAAGATATGAAATCACATAAGAACAGATTGCAAATCTGAGCTGGGGAAGAACAACCTGGCATTGACCCCTGTTGGGAGACATCTGTTAGTAAAAGCTCACATAAATTCTGATTTATTTTAAATACACTTCTGCAGATGCCTGCATGTCTTTAATGCCAAATTGAGAATGGAAGCAACTTACAGTATCTTATTGTTGATATAATTGCACAAACTCATAATGCACATGGGATTCTTTTATTTCTTCCTGCTATAGTGTATAAAACTTTCTTGTTTTAAGATCGAAAACTTTGCCTTGTCATTTCTTCCTTCCTTTCCAGTTGTGGGGGGATGAAGATGAAGGATGGCAGTACATTTAGGAGATAGTAGCTGCAGGGGTGAAATATTTTGCTTAAAGAAGTACTTTGTGTGTACAAAATGTACAAAATGATTATAATCTCATGGCTCTACAGTTCTTTCTGTTCTGTCTCGACAGGAAGTATTATCTGTCAAAAACTGCATTGCAGTAATCTTTCGCTTTTTTTACCAAATGTATGCAATAATCTCAGAGTAGTGAAATAAATATAAGCTTTTTCTTCTGTTGACCCCAAGCACTTACATTTTCGCTGTGATGGCAATAGTGATTTTTAAGCTCTGATTTGTAATTTCTGAAATGCAAATTATTTGATTAAGTCAGTATTTTTGACAGGATCTGTGGAGAATGCTTTGCTCTTTTTTGTTTCAGTTTTACAATAGAAGAAAAAACCACTTGTATGTCAGCTTGAGAAGATGTTAGTCTTGTTAACCTGTAGTTTTAAAAAATGTTAATTTGGGTACCTTGATCTTGCAAGTGATTTGATTTCAGTTTTTCACATAGAGAGAATGGACCAATGGTGGGAGTTTTGCTTTTAATTTATGTATTTATATATTTATTTTATTATTTAATGGGGAGTATTCAGACACCCAGCTCATTTGGATTTTTTTTTTCTGTCACGGTATTAATAATAGTAATATTTTCTCAGACTCTTAAATCTAACTAATATGATGAATTTTCTCCACAGTGGGTGAGAGAAAAACATGAAAATCCCTTTGGTGCTGTTGCTGCCAAGAGGGATTTGATAGAAGTATCTAATGAACAGACATATGGATTAAAATACTTCCTTAAGAATTTATTTATGTATTTGGGCAAAATGTTTCTCTGTACTGTGCTCAGCAATCAGAGGTATGGTAAAAGACCTGTGATCTTAAAACCTGACTTTAAAAGTTACTAATGCCATTGTAGAAAAGAAAAATGCCAGTCAAATGTATCTCAATTCACTAAGATAAATTTTAAATTAATGATCTTTATATTATAGTGAGAGGAGGTTAATCTCAGGTCACCTATCATAAACATTTCTTATATCATAAGAGTTATGAACAACTAAGATTTATTTTAAGCTTGCCTGTGTGACCATCCTGTACTCAGTACAAAAGTGACAATTTCCACCAGCTCAGGATTTGCCCAAACCTGTTTTGTGACCCCACAGATGCTGCATCTTGTGCAACTGAGAATTGGTGTCATCCTTTCAAAGTGTGTTTTAGTACTGGCATGAGAAAACAGTTCTAGTTTTAAGTATATGTGTGTTGCTTCGATAGTTCCTTCCTTCCTTCCTTCCTT
>NW_008662977.1:0-9986 GCF_000695815.1 Acanthisitta chloris
TTTCCAGTCTCTCACTCCCCAGTCTGTTGGTACAGTGAGGGTTCTCCTTTCCCAGGTACAGAATTAGCACTTGCCACTGTTAAACTTCACATGGTTGGTGACTGAGAATCCTTTGCATAACTTTCCTGAAGGCTGTTTTAAGGGTGAGCCACATCCCCAAGTTTCCCATCCACTCACCTTTGCTACAATAACTTCCTTCTTCAGAATTTTCATAGCATAATACCGTCCAGTTGCCTTTTCTTTGACTAGAATGACTTTTCCAAAAGTGCCTTTTCCCAGTAGTTTAAGGTATTCAAACTCATTCATGGTCTGTTAATGACAGAGATAAACAAGAAGTGAATTACATGAAAGAACCTACAACCAGCTGTGCAATCCTTATGGGAACAGGTGTGCCTGGGTGGTTGTTTCTTGTCACTTTCAGAAGACCTAAAAACCAGTTATCCTTGCCCTGCTCACTTACCACTTTGTGTTTTGGCTTTGTCATAGAAACTTCCATTTCTTCAGCACCTGAATTATCACTGGGAGAGCCAGACCTAAAATCCATCATCTCCTCCTCTTGTTTCTTGAGGCTGTCTGCTACTGTTTGAATGGCTTTTGTCCATTCTTCCCTGGCAAAATAAAAGCAAAGACAGTCATTACTTGTGATTTTAGATTACCAAGTTCCATGGCAAGGGTCACCAAGGAATGCAGAGCAGCTCTCTGATGAATCAATGGAAGATACAATGAATTGTGTGCATTTTCAAGCACTGTAAAAATGCATTTTTAAGACCACTTTTAACATGGATCTTTATTAGCTGTGCTAGAAACAAGAGGCAACTGACGTTCTCCCAGTCTGGATACAATACAAGGCTTTTCCCACAGCAGAATTTCTCATAAGCATTCAGTCAACAGCTCAAGATATGACCTGGTGATACAGAGATTTACATAACAAAACCAGACTCGCCAAAACCAAAATGCTCCCATGAAGTACAAAGCAATTAAACACAGCTTCTACATTTCCATGCAGCAGTGAAACACAAACCCAGCTCCTGGGGACTCTATGTCACCTCTTTGAACACACATCCCAAATTTTAATGGTGTTCTAGGAGAAGGTATTAAAGCCCAGGAGACTTAGGTCATTCCTCTGTTGCAGAGATGATGACAGCAGGACAGTGATTCCTGTGCAAGCTTTAGCAGAATGCCAGACAAAGCACTGACATTTCATCCTAGGTCTTGGTTAGGATAAAGTTTCCACAGCTGTTTCAGCAATGGGTGCTCTAAGAGTGACCCCTGAGACTTCCATGGAGACCACTTCCACTCCAGTGTCCTTTGGGAAATTTCACACCTTTGGAAACTACTCAAGTGAAAGTTCTTGGCCTTCACTTGATTTCACTGCAAATTTATTGAACATAAAGAACAGAACTGGCAAGAACTTCCTGGGTTTCAGGGTGGGCTTTGAGACACAAAGAGGCTGAAGATATGTTCAGCGGACTACCTGAATTTACCAAGTTTTACTGTCTTTTGTATCTGTAGGGAACGAGCTGTGGCGGTTAACTAGTACTCTCTAGGCACTGGTTAAACTCTTCTCCCAAGGACACCCCAGTAAAACACTTTGCTGCTGCAGCAGGAACACCAGTAGCCAGTGCTGATCAATTCCATGCACAACCTGCAGTGCAGCCGTGTCATCCCTATCAATGCCAAATTTTCCCTGGTTCTATGAAGTCATTTTTTTCTATTAAAATTCATATCTGCACACGTGAATTTTAGTTTCTGGTGGACAGAAGAGGCAAATCATTCCCCAGAGGAAGCAAAGTCCATGGGAATAAGTACCCAAGATAAGATTCTAATACAAACTGCACCACACAAAATCTTTCCTGCTTTGGCATTTTTCATTTCAGGTTTTGCCTCAATATTCACTGTCCAGTCCTGCCCAGGGCAGGAAGGTTATGCCAAACCTTCTGAACATTCTCCCTATACTCCCAGCACAGAGTACTCAATTCACCATCACAAACACGTTCCTTTATTTACTGGTGATTTTTCATACTCAGAATAATTACAAGAAGAACTTTTTCTTCTGCATTTTTCTCTCTGTCTCTCTCAGAAAGCAAACATTGAATTTAAAGGCAGAGCAAAAGCTAAAGGCATATCTACCTTCATATCTCTTTTAAGACTGACTTGGTGGAGATCTCAGCCCTCCTGAAGAGAGGGTCTTTGATTTCTGGGAGACCAGAATTTCGCCCTCAGCTTTCATGTCTCAAGAGTACACAACAGAGGTGACTAACACTCCGAGCCCTGAAGTGTCACAAAGCTGACTTAATTGGCTAGGAGGGAACAAAACAAGACTGAAATACAATCTTCCCCCAAGTGGAAACTGTTATTCACTCCCTTTAGGGTCACCGACCACAAAGCTACTAAAAGAAACAAGGACCAGTTTCTTTTTCTTTGCTTTTAATTTGGCTTCACCTTCTTCTGATCATTGTAACACAAGTGCAATGATCAGGAACCTTCTTTAAATCAAAGGCTATGAAAGAAAGCAGTGAATAATCTTGGGTAGAATCCACTGATCTTCAAAATAAACACATGCCAGGATCATACCTAGGGAGGACAAGGGCTTTAAAATCCCCATTCCCCTAGGGCAATGCTACTGGAATAATTTCAGTTCAGTTCCTGAAGAGCAAGTAAATATTTAAATACTCGGTAGCTGTGGAATAGCAGTGCTAGAAAACTGCTCTCTCTGGAGGGAAGAGATCAATTCTCCCATGATGAGAGCACAGGATGCAGCTCTTAGCTTTGTTTCCTAACAGCTGAAACAGAAATCTGCACCTGCAGCAGATAACTATCACCTTTATTATCTCATTTGCATAAAACATTAGCAATCAGCAATGATACGCCTAACTTTTCCTTCAGAAACAAGGTGTGTAAATAGGCTTTAAAAAGGTCAGTGTTTAGATGCAGCTCAGCTTTGCCTGAATCTCTGTTTCGCTTGTGCTCATCCTTCCAGAAACTCCCAGGTCAGACACACTTTGTTTTACATACCACAACGTTTCCAGAGAGAAATGAACCTGAAGTTCCCAGAAATAACTACTTGTGTGCTGGTACACACCTGCATCTGTTTTGGATACCCAACCTAGCAAACACTACTCAAAATCTGTCTGAACCATCCTGAAAAGTACCTTTTCCACCAGAACACACACACACACACACACACACTGAGGCTCTCAAGGATTCTTTGTCACTTTTCAATCCAGACGTAACATCATCTGATAAACAAGAGCCTCAGCCAAGGACTTGCTATTAATGCTGAACACTTGCATCTGTTTCTGCAAGTAGTTTATGCATTAAATATGAATGAAACATACCGCTCCTCTGGAGTCTCCACATGAAATGTTCTTTCAATTACTGTGGTCCACTGGAGGCATCTAATGATAAATGTGTTTGGTTTAGGTCGTTCTGTCTTCATCAGCTGGCACTCTACCACAATCAAGGAAGAAAGAGTCATGGTACATAAGCAGGTTTAAATAATCATTTGTCTTTATTCTTATCTAGCAAACGGTTATGATTCATCAGCCATAGGAATCTCTGTAAGTACTTCTTTAGGAGGCTTGAGACAATTTACTGTGTTGATGAAACCAATAAATAGATGGGGAGATAGCCATCTAAGCAGCCCCAAAATCAAATCCTGCTTTGAAAGGCTCCACGTTTGGTCTGCCCAGAGAGGTAAGTAGAAATGGGATGTGATAACACAGAAGCCATTCAGATTCAGGTCCCAGACTCCAAAGGTCATCCAGAGCAGAGCACACGGCCAAAGTCACTTGATAATGCAGCGATTACATCCTCTGAAACTCAAGTCATAGAATCATGGAATCAACCTGGTTGGAAAAGACCTCCAAGATCACCAAGTCCAACCCTACCGTGGTCACTAGACCATGGCGCTAAGTGCCACATCCAGTCTCAGCTTGAAAACCTCCAGGGATGGTGAATCCACCACCTCCCTGGGCAGCATATTCCAATGCCTGAGCACTCTCTCTCTCTCTAAGTCAAACCCCCACACTGCCCCCCCCATTGACTTCCCAACACAAAACTCTGTCCGTGGCTTCCAAGAAGCTGCTAAAGAACACATCTGGTCATTTTGCAGCGACCTGACAAAGCTTAGACTCAGCATTTCCAGCCCTCAAACACTAGAGGGAACATCAAACTGCGAAGACACCCCCTGAAGAGCCCCCGGTCCAGAGTCCTCCGGGACACTGCACAGCCAACAGCTCCCAGCACTGCCAGCACTTGAGCACAACCTAAAAAGGCCACAGAAGTAGAGCTCCATGCAAAGCCACCACTTCCCTCACCGAAACGCTGCGTGTGAATTTTGCATTTTAAATCACATCTATTTAGTTTAAGCTTCACAGGATGTTATGAGTGTTTAGCCTTCAAATTTGGGCCTGAAGATGCACCTGATTAAGACTACACATGAGCTATGCTAAAAGAGGACCTGGAAAAAAAAACAAAAGAAAAATCAGTGGAGTAACAACAGAAGCCAAAATACATCTTTTACATTAAGGTTAATAGAAAAACTAATTAATTGTACAGCTCCTGCTAGGGGAAAGTCAAACAAAGACACCAAGTGAGCAGGGAGGAAAAATAAAAGATTTTGTGGGTTTTTTTTCTTGCATTAAACTCTTTTTCTTGCAGTTAATGAAACCACAAGCTTGCTGTTATTTGGCCTCCATGTTCTAAACCAACTTTCAAGGAAATAAAAAGGCACTACAAAGACAAGAAGAAATTTCTGCTTCCTGCTAGAGCTAAGAACATCCTCCACCATCAAGCAAAGAGCAGGATCAGGGCAGAATCAGGGCAGAGTAAGAGTGCACATTGCTAAGGCTGCAGTGGTATTAGCTTAGGTTAGTTTCATTACTGTGAAAATTTAGAATGCTCCGTTAGGTTAAATTCAAGCTCTTAATTAGCAGCAAGATAAAATATTTACTGCCAGTGTTTTTGGGCTCCGTATTTTTGGCACTGTGTTTCACGCCTCATTTGCCGCCGGAATTATAAGCTTTTCC
Organism: Acanthisitta chloris; assembly: GCF_000695815.1. NCBI lineage: Eukaryota > Metazoa > Chordata > Aves > Passeriformes > Acanthisittidae > Acanthisitta > Acanthisitta chloris. The sequence goes on from NW_008662977.1 coordinate 5,031, forward strand.
ATGAGTAACTCTGCATTTTTCACGGCAAGAAAAATCTAATTTTTCCTTAATGGCACGCTGGGGTTAGACTGTGTCCTCCTAAAGCACTGCAATTAGATAAGGGAAAGTTTATTAATGAGTCATGAACGGGCTTTAGTGTGATAAACGACACTCCTTCCTGCTCCCAGATTAGACAACTTCCCTCGGCCACCTCCAGCCTCTCTCACGGCATGGCAAGCACAGCCAAACAGCACTGCACGGGCTGGCACAGCTCACTGAGCACTCTGCAGCTCTCAGTCCTGTGTCTCACCACCCTCACAGGGAAAAACTTTCTCTAATATCGAACCTAAACTTCCTCTCCTTCAATTTGGACCCAATATTGAACAGCATCTGTGTCTGTGCTCTACTGGAGTGGTGCATGTTGTGGTACATGATGAGACAAGGCAAGTTTGGTGCTTTTCTAACTTGCCAGCTGCAGCAAAGAACACACAGTTGGGTTTAAAAGGCAGAAAAAAACACCTCCTGCTCATTCGTTTTGCTGATAAAATCCATGTGATTGTCATATATGGGGAGAACTAAGCAGTAGTTTCAAACTTTGTGGGACCTACGTGGTGCAGCACTTTGGTACGGCAGTTTGAAAATAAAGCCTTCTGTATTTCTTGATATGTGCTGTTATGATTGAGCAGGGTAATTAGACAGCATATTGTTCACTAAACAAAACACTTCTCTGTGACATCCTTGAATTATAGTGGTTATTAACTGACAAATCTCTATTATTCATCTTGCTGTATGCCTTAAAGATTGCTGGATCAGCAATCTGAGCAGATACCAATGGACAGTGCTGGTTTAGGGGAAAAGTGGTGACATGCAGTTGGTCCCTCCTGTGACAGAAAATGCCTTCTGTGGTTTATCATGCTGAAATGAAATGGTTAAAGTTGAGAGTTTGTGGCTGGTTGAAGTATCTGTGCTGCTACTTCAGAATATTTCATCTGAAGCACGAACTGTGAATCTGAAGTGCTTTCAAAAACTAAGCAGAAACTCTCAGTTTGTTAGGAGCTGCAGTGACAGGACAAGGGGTAACGGGTTTGAGTTAAAGGAGGGGAATTTTAGGTTAGATCTTAGGCAGAAGTTTTCCCCATGAGGGTGGTGAGACACTGTCCCAGGTTGCCCAGGGAGGCTGTGGCTGCCCCAACCCTGGCAGTGTTCACAGCCAGGTTGGCTGAGCCTTGAGCAACCTGCTCTGGTGGGAGGTGTCCCTGCCCAGGGCAGGGGTTGGGGCTGGATGATCTCTAAGCTCCATTCCAACCCTTAAATTCTATGGTTCTACGATATCAGGTCTGATTTATGGCATGTTTGGGGGTTCTGCTACAATAACATTCACCTATCAAACACAGGCCTAGGGTCACCCACCCACTTTGAAGACAGTTTTTCCTGTCAAACTGGCCAACATAACTACTCCCCATTTGCACCAAAGTACTATAAACAGCAGCCTGTTAAAAAAATGATTTAAATTGCTCTAAAGAACCTCTTGATTCTTTCCTGGCATTTGGTCTTTTAAAGTAAGTAGGACAGAGAAATTGTTCCTAACAGGAATAGACACCAAGGCATTCAAATGTAAATTACCATTTTGTATTTGAAAGACACTTAGTATTATCCCAGTGACTTTCTAAAATGTCACAATATTTGCCTTCCCAGCACTTAAGCTAAAAGGCAGATTACTCTCCATGAAAGTGTCAAACCCTGCTCCCTATATAATGACATCACACTTAAAACAATAATGTCAGGGAAGAATCCCTCCCATTCCTGGTTGGGTTCCTTTAAGAAAGGGTATGGAGGAAAAGAGGAAGAAAAAAGAAATGAGTGAAGAGTGACAAAGAAATAGAACTTTGGGAAGTCAAAGAGGAACATGATGTTGAAGTGCTGATTTTCTGTTGAGATTCACCTCCAAACAGCTCAGCATGGCAAAAGTGAGGAGCTGGGAGCCCAGCCCTGGACTAACAGCAAAAACTCTGACCACTGCTCTGGCCATCCCATGCCTCTGCTCAATGCCTAACTGCAGCCACACACTCCTGTCCCAAAAGGAGCTCTGGTATTGTTGAGCAATTATGTTTGCAGCTCTCCCAACAAACCCCCCCAGTCCACCCTCCTTTCTGACAGCCTGGAGAAATAATCCCTTTCCAACAGGAACAGACTCCCTCTCTCTCTCCATGTGGTTTTTCACAATATACTGCTTTTCTCAGCTATATGGTTTTAAAGGCTTATAACCTAATAGGCAGCCATACATGATAATCCCAGATTACAATCGCTATGAAGGCTACTTATCTCACAGATTTACAACGCAGGCTCCGCTGCTTGTTCACCCACAGAGGCTCTGCAGACAACTATTTAGGCACAGGCTTTTTTCTTCCTTCTGTCTTATTAGTGGTGAAGTGCAGAATACAAAAAATATCTCAGTTAAATGCTCAGGCATCATCTCTGAGAAGACTTGCCTTGGGTTTTTTTGGGGGGTTTGTTGTTTGTTTCTTGTTTTCTTTTAATCAACTACCAACAGGTTAATTCCAGAGAAAATAAACTCCTTGAACAGAGCATTAAATTACAAACATTGAGAGATATATATATGGCATTTTAAAATGGAAAATTAGGTGGAGAAAAAGGTATTTAAAGCAAACAAACAGTGAGTCTCTCTTTACCCAGAGAGGCTTAGAAACAAGTTCTCAAAGGTGTATGATCAAACCCCTCATGAACTGAAAGGAAGAGGCTATTTCCTACCTCTCCTGGGCTGCCAAAATCACTCAGTATGAATTTACACTGCAAGTATGAAGAGTCCCCTCGTCATTAAAAAGCTGCTTTTACTTGCAAAGATAAAAAAGCCAATGCTATTTTACAGCAGAAGAGGGTAAAGACTTTAATCAGAAACATGGGACCACTTCCAGAGAGCAGACTGACAAGAGACAGCCTGCCATCTCATTAAGAAAGAAAAAATCTAGTTCACTAATTAACAAAAGAGTCAGGGCTATCATGGTCTCTTGGAGGAAAGGAAAACAGAAGGATTCATTTTTCCAAGATATCTAAGCTAAATTCCCCTCACCTTTCCAGCCAGGAGCTTCTACACCCTGAGCTCTGCCCTGAGCCTTCCTCCAGAGTTCACTCACACTGACCCCACAAGCTAAGCCCAGTCAAAGGATCAGGCAAGGAGGTTCAAAGGGAAACTCTGTGGTGCAAAACAGTCCCAAAACACACAAGTGTGGAGGGCACTCAGAGAGAACCACCAGCACTGCTTGCTGCTGCTTGTGTGGGAAACTAACCCTGGAGGGGAAGCAGCTGCTTCTGTGAGCCCAAAGCCACGAGAAATGACTTCTAGCAAGGAGGACATCCTCCAGTCATCAGGCCCTTCCCACCTGGCTCTCCAGGCAGGAGTCACTGCTGGGGACACCCTCCCACACAGCAGGCTGCCCACAACACCTCTTATGGGGGCTACACCTTATCCATAGGCATGTGCCACGTCTCCTCCAACTGTGCTCGATTCCATGGTAACAAACCTGTGCATCTATAAATGCTGAGGCTGATGGGCTCAATCTGCCAAAAAAAGCACCATCTTCCTGTTGTGAAAACCCGTTTAAGTTAACCCATTTTGAAGACAACTTGGACAAAGAGAAGGCAATGGACAAGTTTTCACTCCGTAGCTCTGAGCTGTCCTAGTAAATGCAGTTAGCAGCAAGAGGATGGAAGTATCCTGCAAAAAGTGCATTTGGTAAAAGCCTCTGGCTATAGACTGAATTAATTTATGAATTAATGGCTTTCTGCTGCCTTTCTTTACCTTCTTGATCTGCAAGGAGATACCAGACTGAAGAGGAAAGTGCCGTGTCATTACTGAAATGAAAACACTACGACTATTCTCTCTCTAAATGAGATAAAAAGCCCCAGAGCACTTCTGGCACCCTGCACAGAGACACCAGGCAACAGCATGTCCACTACTGATTCCCACCATCAGTGGGACAGGTATATTCTGCTACCTGAGGAAGAATAAGGAATATCTGCATTATTTCCTACTGCTGCCCAGTCCTCTTCCACGACCAGGATACTCCAAAACAAGCTTCATGATCATCTATAAAGATGAACCCAATGGACTGTGGCACTTAGTGCCATGATCTAGTAATCACAGTAGGGTTGTACTCGATGATCTTTGAGGTCTTTTTCCAACCTTGCTGATTCTATGATTTCAAGCTACCCTGTAAGGAAGAGGGAGAGCCCCTACTCTTCTCTCTGCAACGCTTTACTTCCACTAGTCACGGGGAACACAGAACAGATCGTTGTTAAGAGCAGGTGCCACAAAGATCTATTTTTAAGTGGTGAAATGAGACAGAGGCAGATCATGAGACAGAAGAAAATAAAAGCTGGAAGTATACAGGGAAAGGTTAAAAACATGAGCAAGGAAAGGGAATTATCTTCAGAATCTTGTTTATCACATCCTGTGCTGCAGCACCTGAGCAAAGCTGGAAATGTTTGCATAGGGGAGAGTTCAGAGCTTAGGAGAGGTTATTATTTCCAAACCCTTTGGTTGGCTTTAATAGTAGAAATAAGGGTTTGTGTTCAAAAAGAAGAAAAACTGAGTGTGTTTCCCTAAAACCAGTGCTCACTCTGTACTGTCTCATGCTAATAATCAAGTAACTTTGACTTATATCAATGCCACTTGGATCCAGATCTGATATCAGAACAGGCTGAAATGCTGTGCCTACCTGGCAAGTACCAAGATATGTGCCTGGGTTAATTTTCATTTTGAACAATTTGCTGAATAACATACAAAATCTTCACAAATAAACCCATTTTGTTCTATAACCAGAAACAGCAAATTAGTAAAAAAGTGGAAAAGATAAAAAGCAGAGCATCAACCCTCCACATCAGAGTCATTCCTGAGAAACACAGTGAGGTTTATCACCTCAAATCACTGACTTGATCAGCAGCTGAGGACAACTGCAG
>NW_008662978.1:0-1197 GCF_000695815.1 Acanthisitta chloris
AGTAGTAGTAGTAGTAGTAGTAGTATAAAAGCCCATAATAATTTTGCTACACACAGTGTTTGATAATACTGCTGATATTTAGCAATGCTGTGAGAATTCATTTTAATATGGGGATTTAATAATTGTACATGTACCTTAATAAAACAGAAGTTTGCAAAATAGCAAGTCACTATGCATATTCCTAGCTTCATGCACTGTGTGTGCCTTTAGTGTGTTAAATAGAAATTATTTGAACAACCCACTTGCATTTTTGAGTCAGCTGTGACTTTGACACTTTGCACAGATTCTGGACCCAGCCTGTTGTTTTGTATCATCCTCCCTTCTGATGCTTGTGTGGTAGCAAAACAGTAGTTCCATTGTTGTCTTTTATTCTCAGGTATATAAAAAAGAGTGGACATATATATTTAATCATTCTTATAGATCACTGAGAATTTATTAGCAAAAAAAATAATTTATTTTTTCTTTCTATGTTGTTATCTTCCTATAAGTTCACCATTTCCTGTTCACCCCTAGTCAAGTTTAGGAAGTGCTTGCTTAGGTACTAGTAGTGTCCACGCCAAGTACTTGTATGACTAAAAATGCTAGTTTGGACAACCTTAATTTTATTATTAGGCCTGCCTTGCCAACAAAACATGGCTAACCTACAGAAGCTTTGCTTCCTGTCTTTTATTTTAAGCCAGTCAAAAGAGAAACAATTTGTGTTAGGGTTTTTTAGGAGCTCCCCTTTTGCTTTGAGGAATTTTCCCCCATACATGTTATCAGAAGACGCTGATGGTCGGATACTTGAGAGAGACAAAATACCTCAGCCACTGGGCTGGGACACCTTTTTGTTTTACAACAGATCTCGGTGACTGGGCCGGGACACCTTTTTCTTTCACAAAAGACCTCAGTGACTGCCTGCCGGGACCTCTCAGGGCTCCGCTGCAGATCCAGAGCTCGATATGTTAGCGTTGAAAACACATAATCACGGAAGGATTCTATGGGTGCTTTTATTGAAGAGCTCTGGGAGTCGGGGTACAGACCCAAATCTGACTCCGACATGGATCAGAGATGGACACATTCTATACTCTTCTCTTACATAATCATATGTCAATCATTACTTTGCCATTGTTCTATTGATTTCATCCAAGCATGATTCGAGTTCTCTTTTATCCTTGTTATGCTTCACCTAAGCATGAGTTTCAGTCCCCCTTCCAT
>NW_008662979.1:0-1149 GCF_000695815.1 Acanthisitta chloris
ATATTCTCCTCCACCTTCTCAGCTTCTTCACCTTCTCCTCCACCTTCTACCAAGTTCTCCCCTAATCCTCCTCCTCTCCAGACCAAACACCCCCAACTCCCTCACCCTCTCCTCATGCCCCTTATCCTCGAGTCCTTCCCACCCTCACTGCTCTCCTCTAGACCTCCATCCCTCCATGCCCCTCCTGATGCCCCAAGACATGCCAACCCCAAGGAGGATCTCCAACCCTTCCCAAGGAGCTCAGCCATCCACGCTCACCTGTGACATCAAACTTGGCTCCTTGGAGCTTTCCAAAGACGACATCCCGCGCCGGCAGCTCGGGGAACCTCTCCTCCAGCAGTGCCACGCATGCCACGTCCCTGGGGGTCACCTTGCCAGCCGCCGGGCTCAGGTTGATACAGTCCAAGATGATGGTACCTACAAAGGGTCAAAGTAGGAGCATCCTCATCATTTTCAGAGTTTGGAGCTCTAAACCATGAGCTGCCATCCTCACCGTGCAGCAATGTGGCCGTGGTTTTGTCCAGCACTCCTGGAGGACCTTGGGTGATTCTCTCGGTCACTAGGGTGGCACAGGAACCCACAGGCTCCACCGTCACCCGGCACGGCGCCACGCGCTCCCGTTCCAACGGCCGATGGTCCATCACCTCCACCACGGCGTCTTCCAGCGCCGCGTCGGAACTGGGGGGGGAGAGGAGGAGAGTCAAGCTCAGCACAGCTTGGCAAGCTCTTCTAGGCCTCTCCTGCCCAAAAAATGCCCTCAAAAAGAAGGAATTTGGAGTCACCAGCCCTGGAGGTTCTCAAGGTGAGATGGATGTGGCACTTGGTGCCATGGGTGAGTGACCATGGTAGGGTTGGACTTGATGGTCTTGGAGGTCTTTGCCAACTCTGTTGAGTCCATGAGGTGTTGGTGCCAAGGATGGATCCAACATGAGGTGTTAGTGCCAGGGATGGATCCAACACGAGGAGTTAGTGCCAAGGATGGATCCAACATGAGGTGTTAGTGCCATGGGTGAGTGACCATGGTAGGGTTGGACTTGATGGTCTTGGAGGTCTTTGCCAACTAGGTGTCAGTGACAAGGTGTTGGTGCCAAGGATGGATCCAACATGAGGTGTGAATACCAAGGATGGATCCAACACAAGGTGTTAGTG
>NW_008662980.1:0-1370 GCF_000695815.1 Acanthisitta chloris
TGAAGCAAAGGGGTTCTACCTCTGATGTGGACATGGTTAAAAGATGTAAGAAGCTCCCTAGGCTGGAATGGCACCTACAGGCTTAATGTATTTACATTAATCAAGATTCAATCAAAGGCTTATTGGCACTCTCAGTCTGTGTGCCTGCATTACAAACAGCAATAGCGATTTCTGGGAAGGTTTAGTCAAGGCCTTAGCATAACTTGCAGCTACAGTACAAAAATACATAAACCATATAAGGTTACACAGTTCATTAAATGTTAGCAATATGCTTAAAACTAAAACTAAGGCATGCACTTTATATACAATTTTGATTGTCTATAATCCATGTCAACACAGCTGTGCTACAGACCTCCTAAGTCACTGTTAGCAAGTCCATCTGCTTCACTGAACTGTGTCTAGTTTTCAAATAATGGCAATTTCTTTAACATTTTATGATTCCTGACTGTGAAAACTGCCTCTTGCGTGAGCCAGTGTCAAAATCTGACTAATGTTGCAAACTGTGTGGTGCAATGTGATTTTGTTGGCAGTTGGAGAAACATAAAAATGTTAAGACACTTCGCAAAAGTTTCACAAAGGAGTCACTGAATAAATCTTTTAATCTCAAGTAGCACGTACTTCATTACATCAGCATTTTTCAAGGAATGTTCCTATTGTCAATGAAAATTAGCTCCAAGAATCTGAAAGCAGGAGGACTTGACAAGGGAACCAGAATCCCAGAATTATGGCTTGTGTGTCAAGCATTCTGTAAAAAAAAACAGATTTCTGTAAAGCTTTCTCTTCCGCTTTACAAACACAAGCCTCGACTACCTCAACAAGACCAAAGCAGATAATCTTTACAGGAAGATTTTTGATAGTTCTGTTAGAGAAATGTCATCATGCCCATCTGTTTTGCTGTATACTACATCCACAGAAACTTCCCATCACTGGTGACAGGACTAGGTTTGGGACCTTAACTCCCAGGCTAGACTCGCTGCATGTTGTACTACAGTAAGTGTCCATGATGGTGCTCAGGTTTTTTATATTTTCCTCAACAATAGTTGCTCCTCAAGTTATTAAGGAGAGTTAACTATACAAAAACTTTGAAGAGCTGGTGATAAGTTGTTTCTGAGAACACAAATATCAAATTCTTAAATCAAAATAATTTTTCATAGCTTAGTGACAGAAAAGCCATTTTTTTTCTGCCCTACTTCATTCAAGTGTTGTCATTTGCTTTCCTAATGGTCCAGCAAGTCTCAAATCAAACATGGCTTTCCCAAGGAGAAAGAAAAGCTGTAACAGAACATTACATAGAAGCAGACTGCAACTTGCCTGGAAAAGTCAGCATTTGCATAGAAACAGATTGCAACTTGCCTGGAAAAGTCAGCATT
>NW_008662981.1:0-1151 GCF_000695815.1 Acanthisitta chloris
CCCCACACTGCAACCCAGGACACACACTGACTGTTATTTAAAGAAACTGTTTTATTGCAGTATTAAGCATAAGGTGGTGCTCATCTGGGAATTGCTTAAACAGGATGGTTAGTTGTTGTCTGGATGTTCATAGGTGTCTCAATTGCAAAGGTCCTTGTAAGGGTCCTTGTAACGACATCTTCACATGGATCAGATGAGACTGCCTAAACTGTTGTTCTGTAAATTCTCATAATCTAGTTGGCTCCTGGTCCTACAAGGCCACTCTAGCGTATGCATGATCAGTTTCTATTGAGTAGTTAAGCTATCTTAACTATTTGCATCTTAACTACTGTCCTTTCCAATAATCAGCATATTTAAACATACAAATAACACATATGAATTGGTCAGTTGCTTCATCTGTGCAAAGCAGGAATTTCCCCTGGAGTTCCTGTCAATCTAATGATTATCTTATCAACATGAAGTCAGGACTGTCATGGAAGGGGGGTCCTTTATCAATTGGTCAATTACCTCATGAAGGCAGAAACTGTCTGGGGGGTTTCCTGGGAGTGTCCTCTTGATGATTAAGTGGGCTGGGTATGTACATGGGCACAGGATGCATGCCCTGATGTATTAATTATAACTATAGTGTAAGTTTAAATTCTACTTGGAGTCTCTCACGGGTTGGCTCTCAAACCAGAACACATTTTGGCGCCCAACGTGGGACACAATACGGATAAAAAGTCAGAACTACAATTTTGGTATTGCGGAGGTCACCTATTCACTATGATGCTGAAAATGATTACATGGGTCTTGTACCTAAATCTCTATATTTTTCCGCACTTGGGAGGGAACTACTACTTGTGTATAGACCAAAGTATGGTATGAGAACTGCGTTATTGGTATATTATGTCTATTGCATGATAACCTCTGAGGCAATGAACATCATTTGGGGTATATACTCAATTTCATTTGCTGGTCCTAGTCTAGGCTTCTACGTCTGGAGCTTCATCAATGGCACCCAGCACCTGGGGGGAGGAGTAAGGGGCAGTATTTTCCAGCCTTTCAGGCCTGGCACAGCAATTTTTGCAAATATGTTCTCTGAATGTCAAGGAGGGCATAATCTTGTTGTTGTTTTGTTTCTCATGGCCTGTACCACGTATACCATTCTTAAA
>NW_008662982.1:0-3598 GCF_000695815.1 Acanthisitta chloris
CTGCTCCTCTCCCGCCGGGCCGGGCGCAGGGACAGAGCGATCATCGCATCAACGGGAGCAATAATTAGAACAACAACGATAATAATAACGATGCACCCCCCAAACACAGTGAAACTCAAACTGGACACAAAATCACTCCAGCAAAAGCGGCAGAAATAATGTCAAGTCTACCGTTTCAGAAGATAAATATTTAGGTATCTCCTACCGCCGGGGAAGAGGATGAGATTTTCTCCATTGGTCTCTGTAGCAGTAGGGTTGAGTTCAAAGAAGCAGGGCAATACGTTTTGCAGAGTGTTGCTCTTGTGCTATCTTTTTCTTTTTTAGAAAACGTTCTTTTGTTTTTTCTTTACAAGACAAATTAGCTTTTTTGCAACTTATTTGCCGTGTCAAACGGCAGCAATGATAAGTCCTTCAAAATGATGGCTAAAAGCCAGCCTCAATAGCATTTATTCAAGAATGATGATAATAAGGAAATGAGAGGTCTTAACAAGTAATTCAAGTTCGTTCACATCTTATGTATAGTTTGGTTTAGCTCATTTTGCAGATTATTTGATGACGTAGAGCAACACGACTAGCATGAATAGTTACCAGTCTACAGAGTTTTTAATCTCTGCACTGCTTTAAAAAGATAGGAAGTTAATTCACATGAAATAACCTGTATGTAAAACTGTCTTGCAAACAAACTGGCAAGCCCTATGATTCGTGAGCTACCATGCAACAAGGGGCTCTCAGCTGCTGCCACCCTGTCCTTCTGGAGGCATGGCAGGGACCTGTTACCCTACAGCAGCTCTCTCAACACCACTGCCTGCAAAAACAGCTATAGGCATAATCCACTAATTTTTATTTCTTTGCTTCAGACTATTGCCCATCCAGACGACAGTCACTGGAATTCTATTTGTGCAGTTACAACTTACACAGGTGCTCTTAGAAGGAAGAGCAAACAAGAAGGTAACTACCCAGAAACACACTGCCACTGTGAGAAATGCATAGCAGGAAGGTGCTGCAATTTCCAGTCCTCCCTACTTCATCAAATTGGGAACATTAAGGCCCAGAGAATGTAACAAGCACAGATCATGCTGATGAATGCAGACATTTCTTAAGCACTCAACAACTGCTGACAAATAATCAGAGCAATAGTTTTTCGTGTATCAATGCAAGCATTGGATTATGGTTTCCTGGCAAGAAATTTAAACTTGCTAAGTATACTCCACATTGTCTTTAGAAATAGCCAAGAAAGTGTTATTCCAGAATTCACAATTAGACTTAGTAATATTTTGCAAGGAACGGTCTGCTGGCAGACTCTGAGGATGTACAGTCTGTGCAGTGTCTCAGTCTGTGGTTTGACTCTATAGCTCTTAGCCAGAATATTCCACTGTCAATCAATCCTAAACAGAAAAAGACACTGCTCTGGCTATTAATTCATACATGTTCTTGTTTTTATTTAAGAAAATGAGATGAAACAAATAGTGAAAAAAAGGTATAAAACTCCCAGGTCAATCAAGAAATAAATTAGTGGAGAATAAGTGTAAATAATAAGCATGGTTTCTCTCAACAAGATTCCTAAAACTAGAACAGAAAAGAGCAAAAATCCTAAATATCTTTTGACCAAAATTCTGGTAAGAAATTACTATTTTGATGGACAGGAGGAGGAGGAGGGAGAGAAAAAACCTCCACAACTAACACCCACCATTTGCCCTGCTGCCTCAGCTTCTTTTGTATGAGTTACATGCTCCACATTCAAGAGTGCTAACAAGACTACCTGGGTGCAGCCTGTCTGAAATTCATTTAATTGCTGTTTAATCCCCATTTATCACTAATGGATGAGACTTACAGAGCAAGTGGGGATCCCCAAGATCTATATTGTTTGCTTCTAATATTTTTTTAAGTCTTTGATAGGCCATGTGTAGAGTCTCAAGCAGCTATAAAAGATACAACTGGAAAATAGTACATTTAGCTTTTGTATTAACTCTCATTTGGTAATGGTTTGTAATATGTGCTGTTTGAAATACTGGTACAAACTCAACAAAAGATGATGTAAGATTAATTAAAGAGGGTCAGAAGTTTGGGGAGAAGCAACAAACAGTAGCAAAGGAGCACAGCAGCTGTTACACAGTGCACAGCAACACCACAGAATAGTTTATGACAGGAAGTGAAGAAAATTCCACAATCCACCTGAAGCTACAGTGGGAATTATGTAGGCAAAATATAGTTATTAAAACTGGAATGCAACCAAGACTTCAGGGGCTAATAATGCTTTTCTTGCAAGAGATAGCAAAAAAATCCCCAAGCATCTTCATTGACCACAAACTGCAAGACCACAGCTTTACATCTCAATTGAAAGACACAGCCTTTTCCATGATAAATTGTCACAAGAACGTGATCTTTCTGGGATGGGAGTTCCTGGCCAAGAGCCTCCTTTTCCTTCCAAAAACTGCAAAAAAGTTAGTGATTTGGAGATTTTTTAAAAAAAAGCAGTCATATAGACATACACACACTCCTTTTATATATATACAAACATATGTATAATGCATATAAAAGAATTGTCTTTAAAGCCAGTGTTTAAAAAAATATGGGCCAATCTTGATGAAATGTAATTTGGCAGTCAGAATGTGAATATATTTACTGTGTATTGTGTCCATTATATTTCTTGATGCTAAAATTTTATTGTTTCTTGCCTAGAAATTGGCTAAATTTTACAGGCCACATATTCACTTCAATGTAGAATTAAAGCACTTGACAGAAAAATTAAGCTTCACAGAGTATGTACTGAGTTTTATGTCTGCATCTATGAAACACTTACATGTCTTGCACAAATATTTAGGTACAAAAATGTGCAGATTCTGAAAGTACATATGCATTAGGACCATAAATACTCCCGGAAGTGAAACACATACATTTATGCAGTGTCTATTTGTTTATACTAGTATGACTACAGTACATAAATATGGATAAATCTTGTGTGTATTATACATCGAAGGCTCTTAAGTGTTGTATAAAAGATTCTTTTATCATGAAATTCGAGATGCATGTATTTCAAGGAAAAATATATAGAAGAAAGCTGTCTAGCTCATCCCAGGATTGAGCAGATAATGGGTGCTATTCCAGTTTATCAGATCCTTTGCAGGCACAGTGAGTGCTAGAGAAAAATAATTTTTTGCAGATGTTTATTTAAAAAGCAAACAAACTTGTTCTTGCATTTTGCTGCATTCAAAGACACGAATCTCTTGCAGAGACATAAAGCAGCTGTAAACCAGTATCGATTGCCATTATGCCTTACCACATAGGGAAGAAACATACAATGGTAAGCACACAGTCATTTTTAAAAAGGGCAATTCTTCTGGCTGCATTCTGGTATTGATAAAATTAGGTGACTTAGAAACTTCAATAAAATTGTACACATAGTAAGGCCTGCTAAAGCAGCAGAAAGAATTTATTTTTCCTTTCTTTAAGCGTGGCATAGTAAATGTTGTCTAAGTTAGAAAATAATTACTTAGAAAGCAAAATCTAGTATTTGGAAGTAAGAAAATACTGCATTTAGAACTGCCAGTCAGTTCTACTTCTGATCTTTTTATATATATATATGAAGGCAGTATATATA
>NW_008662983.1:0-11066 GCF_000695815.1 Acanthisitta chloris
GAATCCATCACCTCCCTGGGCAGCCATGATAAGCTGTTTCCCAAACTATCTACAAAAGTAGTTTACCCAGCCTGATTAATGTCAAGTGTTGGAAACAGTGAGTGAGAGCTGTGAGTAGAAAACTCTTCTTACATTACATTATAGTATGATAGCTACTTCATGCAGCCAAAGACACTGCAAGATGCAGCACTGTAGGGCTGTAAAGTAAACTCCCTCTTACTGATCTTAAGCCAATGCTTTCCCATATCCTTTTTCTAAGGATCCAGTCAGTGACGACAATTCAAACAATACACAGAGACTGCACATACATCCACTACGAGGTCAGAGCATTAAATACTGGAAACACGTTTTTCCTCTGCTAAAGACAAATTATTGACAAGAAGAGTCAATAGTCTCTGCTTTTGTGTGGAGGATGTTCACTTAGAGCTCTGTTTATCCACTCTCACATCAAGAAAGACACATAGCATGCTTTGGGAGGATCAAAAAATCTGCTTTAGACTGACAGGTAATTTATTGCATGAGCCTCATTGAAAATAACAGGACTTAACTCTTGACAAGAAATTCCATATGCTTGCTCCATGGACGTCTTCAAAGCATCTCTGCTTATTTCATGGATGCAAACAAGTCTTAATTCATTACATGCCTTAATGCACAGCTAAATATAGTGCTCTTAGAGCAACTGGATCCTCTTTCTGCCTTACAAGTTTCTGACAACTCCTTAGCTGAATTTTGATGACAAAGACATTAGGAATACAATTCTGTAAGCAAAACTGTCACAGCAGACAAAAATGTCATCCCACTGGAACCATCAAAACGTGTACCTCCATGAAATGAGCCTACTCCTGGAATAAGCCTACTTAATAAATGCCTGGTATAAAAATGTAGATGATTTAATTTAAAGTGAGATCATAAGGTCTTAAAGAGTCGGTAAAGAACCCCAAATGCCCACTCATGCCCTTTTTCACTACTTAGGAGGAGACTGTACTGTCAAAATGGGAAGCACTAGAAGGTGTAAGTGATTTCTGAAGTGCAGGAAAACGGAGTCTCGTTAGGTTCGTAATTGTACATCCACTGAAGCATTTGAAAAAAGATCCTTGAAATCAATGGTGAAACACTAGGTCCCAAAATAAACTCCTTGAGACTCCAGTGCAAGAAAGAGAATCCTTCCTTCCTGCAGGCAGAGAAGAAGCTCTCACTGGCCCTGACAGTTCTGGGTTCTACAAAAGTGTGCAAGCACACAACCAGATTTATTGACTTGCAGGATCAAACCTTTAATGTACTTGTTCCAGCAGCTCTAGAATATATGAAAAATCAATTACATGAGGTAAAACAGTTGTCTTTGAAGTATTCACTGTGCACTTGGGAAGGGCCACATAAAGGAAGAAGAACACAGTGGTTTACATTACCTCTACTTAGAGGGTTTCAGCAGCAGGGAAAAGAAAAGCAGGATACATCCTGCAAGCTTGTGTGTGGTTTGCAAATCTTACTGAAAGGAAGTGGGATATACCTGTCCCAACACACAGCTGGGACAGGTATGCACTTCTACATGGTTAGCCAGAACAAAAATAAAGAAGTGAGAAAAGAACAAAATAATCTGTAAGTGCTTTTCCCTACCACTTCATATTTAGTAGACAGGGAGACTTGGAGAAGGCTATAAAGCCAACTAAGTTAGCTTGTTTCTGGTTGTTTTAACTGGCTTTTGATGAGGACCAACCAAGAATAAACCCCCACTGCTTTAAACAGAATGCAAACAAACCCAAAGACATTCTTGAACAAGTTTTGTATCTAATTAAAAAAGGAAAAAGGAGGAGGATAATCTACAGTGACCTGTACCATATCTGCTGTTTTGCCACCTGAAAGCCACAGATGGAAGAGGAAGAGGAAACATATTTCTGCTCTAGCTGCCTTATGCTGTCACAGGGCTGTTCAGAGAAGCTCTGCAATGAATAGTGTGAGAGATAAGTTAAATAAAGTCATTGTGATCTTCCTCATTCCCTGAAACTGCACAGCCAGGTAAAGGATAAGACCCTGAGCAATTAAACTATGCAGCACAGACTTTAAAGTGCCTGTGCAATTTGACAGAGCAGTCCAACTGCTTCCAAATACTGCAAGGTAATACAAAGCACATGGCTTTGGTATCATCACACAGGAGAAGTGCTTTCAAGGGACATGAAAATATTTACATGCCAATCTCTAACCAACAAGAACAAAAAAAAAAAAATCTAAGGTAGAGCTGATGAAATTTTAGTGAATTCCTGATATGTCATGAGACCTTGTGTTGGTTAAAATATGCATTAATATGCATTAAAGAAGCCCCAGGGCATTTTTATTTCCAGCTGAATTATTGGCTCACAGCATGGCAACCACCTGTGAAGACCTCACAGAAAATTATGCTGCATCTCGGGAGGGGAAAAAGTGAAAAAAAGGGAGTATGAAATTACAGTGTGTCACTGTAGAACAATGCCCCAGTCAGATCTAATCAGGGAACTGAAGAAAAACTGAACAGAGTACAAGGAAAGTTAGAGATTAGATTGATCCCCAAGTCAAGAAAAAAATCAAGGAGACAAGAACAAAATCAATCCACACTGCACAGAACAAAGAAATAGTTTGCTGGAGTCCACGAGAAAGTGCACAAGATCTTATCTGGAGTGGACAACATGCACTCATACTGGTATTTATTTGTGTACAAGAGAATAGGTTAGAAGATGAAGGAAGAATGCAAAGTTGGAACTAAACCAAAAAACAACCCCACCCAACCCAGACTGTAGAACAGAATACAATTGATTTTTATATAACATGCTCATTGCAATGTGTTATAAATCACCTTACTGCAAGACAGCCAATCACAACCTGAGGGAACAATAAAGTTTTACAGCAGGGTAAGGAGAGAGAAAACTGCTTAGAGAGGAGGAGAGAGAAGATGTATTGGGCAAAGAAAATCCAACCACGTCAAACACGATAGGATCAGTTTGGAGGAATAAGGGAATTAGTGTATGAACTAAAAAAGCAGCAGCCGTGAATGCATTTTTGTGTGAAGATTTTCCTGCACAGCAATAACAAGTATTCAACCAGATGGAAATAAGCTAATGGCATCAACACAGTTCTATCAGAAGAGAACACTGCTTTCTAGCTCCCCTCCCTTCTACAGCAGCTGACCAACATCTTAAACAGCTATTTCAGTGTGCATGCAGAGATTTATTTTTAAAGGTCATGACAATCACCTAGAACCTGAGCTTGTGTGTAATGCCAGGAACAAGTAGTGCTGTACTCTCCAAACTTCACATCCACAGACATGAAGCAACTCTTGAATTCATTCCAGTGCTTGCCCCAGAATCCTTATCCAAACTCACACCCTCCTACACACCTATATCCTTGAAGACTGATTCCAACTCCTCTGTAACAATGCCTTCAATAAAACATTGACTCTTGCATCTAAGTGGTTGTACATCCCAATCTTCACTGCCTTGTTTGTTCAGCCCCTTATACCTACTGACACTCAAATCCACAATCCCATCTTTGTACCCCAAACAGCACTCTTCCCTATGTGCTTTCTTTCCCAGCCATGTGAATATAGTCTGCAAATGCTTTTCATACCAAGGGACCTGCTCTGCTCATCTGTATTCGCTGCTGCCGTCACCTGCAGAGGGCTGTGCACGGCAGCTATCGACTGCTCGAGGCACCTTCTGTCATCAGCACTAGGTGATTGCTTATTAGATGGGCAGGGGAAACTCAAGCATGTGAGCAGTGCTATTTATCATAGAAACCAAGAGCTTGCAATGAGAAGTGAGGCTGGAGAGGAGAACGAGGAGGAGGAATTGTGCCAGGGTTGAAGGATGCCCTCGCCCAGGCAAAGCCCAAGGTTCTGGCAGGGCAGGTGAAATTGATTCTTTGCAATGGCTGGATTTCCAAAGAAATCATCTTTAAGCTCAGTCTTTAACCTGAGAGTGAACTTAGCCTTCATGATTAGTGGGGAGCCACAAAGATAAAAAATTGTTGGATTAAGTATCTCTTACCCTTTTTGGATTAGGTCAGTGGTACCATAGAGTGCACTACAGCTCAGAAAACGACTCTTGCAGAGGAAACAGAGAGCAGTATTGATTCTCAAGCATTAAGGTCTGTAATGAAGTTTAATGAATGTAATGAAGCAGAGAACAGTGCCTTTCCTCTAGAGAACTGAGCAGCCCCACACTTTCAGGTACATGCAAAACTGCAGTACAAGCAATTTTCTTTCTCCCATCCCTGAATAGTTTCCAACTGGCAGAAAATACCAGGGTGTCAACAGTTGTTCACTGGTTAATTATGTAATTGGAAGGCATCATACTCCTACATCCTAAACACCTTGAAGAGTCATTTGAGAGTTTGTCACCTTCATAGAAGATTTTCTGGAAGCTAGAGCAGCTTCCTGGAACAGCAGTCTGTAGAGAATGGTGTCACGGAAAATTTATTAGCTATGGTTGGAATCACATTCCTGTAGCTTACAATACTTTTGATCCTAACAGCATCCAGATCAGTAGCTGCATTTGACAGCATGGCTTTAACAAAATGAAGGAAGGGCAATGGAAACACCATGAGAAACACTTTAATAAATTACATTTGGGGATATCAGGGGAAACATTCTTGCTAAGATGCTTCACATCCCCCCTAGGCTGCCTCGCCTCCCCTTTTTTATACACTGCCACATCAAGGAGAATAAATTGGTTCAGATTACTTGCTTAAAATAGAATACATCAATAAAAGTCACTTCCAACCTCTTTAACCACTTCATACTGCAGAAAATGTGCTGTTACAGGAAGAAGGTTTGAGCATGCAAGTCCATTTCCATATCTTATTCATGTGCACTCACAAACAAACACTGAAAACACAGGCGATGTGCTCCTGCAAGATGCCATTTTAAATGGTGTTGGCTCACTCACATTGTGCACAAGAGCCTTCACAACCAATTTAGAACAGAGCATCCCTGCTTCCAAGACCACTACAGCTGTGCATGTTGCTAGGGATTTAGCTCCTCACACTCTGTGTCCAGATCTGAGGATTTTTTGCTTACATCTTCAATAGCAGGGATTTTTTTATTGCTGATTCCTCATCACAAAAAAAAAGGAACAGGAGTCTTTGAAGTCAAAAGTATTACTTAACTCTGTAATCACTATAGGATAATAAACATCTTTCAAGAGTAAAAAAGGGTTGGTAATTTGAAAATAATTATGCACTTAAAGATACACACAGACATCTACTTTATATTTTGGATCCTCAACAACTTTAAAAACCTGACTTTCTCTCCTTTGGGGATCCAGCAGAAAAGTAGCCTCAATCTTTCTTTTTTAATCTCTTTTCCAGCAGCAACCTGACATCCTGGTGCCCAGCAGTGATATTAATCATTGAAACACTCCTGTGTTCCCCCAGTTTCTACTAACCTGAGAATCTGCTATGTAAAAAAAGCAGTTGACAAAACACAGTTCTTACAGCTGTGTGAATGTCAGACTGAAATGCTGCTACAACCTTTCCCTTTTGCTGCCCCTTCCACCCCACCAAGGCAAAAAGGATAATAAGCACAAGGCAGCTAGGAAAAAGTATATTTTCCTGGCAGTAGCAGTGCAGTTTGTGACCACAATAACAAAACTGTGACGTTTTTACTGACGCTCTGAAAGGGATGGAGTTCTGGAGCATGTCACTGGGCTTCCAAACCACATCTGCTGATTATTATGAGTTTCTTGAAGCTTTCTGTCCATGGCTAAGTGTGTTCAGAGGCATGACTATAATAAAATGGGAAATACAGTCATGACAACCTAAGAAGATAATCAGGGCAAGAATATAAGAAAAAATGTCACCTTTATTAGAGCAATTGATAAAGTTTGCCATAAGAATAAAAAAACCCTAACAGATTATTTCTTGCCTATGCAATTTTTTGTTCTTTTTTTTTCCTCCAGCTATAACAAACTATAAGACTACAGTATTTCAGTTTGCTGAGTGACAGAGTCTTGCTGTAATGGGAACACAGATATAAGGAACTGCTGAAGACAACACCAGGGTTTCTTAGAAGCTGAAATCACCTGTGTGAAGGAGCAGCAAGAAAGGAGGAGTCTGAGGCTTCCCTTTTATTCAGCCTGTTGTGGCTACAGGCAGCTCTGCCACCTGGGGTTATCCATACTGCAAAACTTTGGAGAACCTTTACAACACTCCAGAGCACTCTGACATGCAGTTTCATTATAGACTGAAATATAATAAGCTGCCATAGGAATGCAGCTCTGGCATCCTCCCCCATGACCAGGCAGCAAACAGCACTATGGGAGCATCCCGACAGCACAGGCTGCTGCTGCCAGACTGGCAGTCCTTGTATGACCTGGAATTTCACAGACTTGCAGCATTTTGCTTAATCAGGAGCTTACTGCCTTACCAGATGAATGTGCCTAATTGCTGTTTACTGAAGAGATACCTATCAGTGGTACTTAATGAAAGCAGAGACGGGGAAAGGAAGAGGCAAACATAAGGAACTGTCTCTGCATTTTGCAGAGCCAAACACAACCATTGCTTAAACACATTTTGATCCCCAGAATCCTTCCCTGTATCTGAGCACATTTAGTGAAACCACAGCCGATGACAGCATGAGAAGTCTGACAATAAAAGCCTGCATGGACAAATGTTGTATGGACTAGCTCTCTTACATGAATGGAATGACAGTACAGCAATCATGATCCCCATTACAAAACCAGGAGTGCTGACCAAACTTTGAAAAATGCACATGTGAATCAGATCCACTGTGGACAATCTTCCCTGACCTACCTCTCATGTGCATCCTGGACTTAGATTCTAGACACATGGGGCTTATGTCAAACCAGGACTGATTAGTTTGAAGGTGAGGAATGTAGCAATTGGCTGTACCAGCTGAAGGATGCTTCTGTCAGTCACTAGTTCCTGTGTATACCAGGAAAACAGGCTCTGGTTAAGGGGTTGATAAACCTCCCCCTAGCACAGGCAAATGCTCACTTTTTAAGGGTTGAGTTGGTAAGATGTTTGAATGAGTAGAGCATCCTGTTTGCCAAAACATTCCCTACTGTGAAATGTTAAAGAAAAGACAATTTCTAGAACCCTGAGCCAATAATCAGGAGATAACTGAGTACAAGGACAGAATATCCACAAGTGAACTACAGGAAAAACAGGTCAAAATGGAAGAGGTACATTTTGCATACTTTCAGGGTATGAGGCCTTGAATTTAAAAATATTTTTTTAAAGGCTGGGGAGAGGAGAAGGGAGGGACTAGAAAAGTCACAAGCCCAGAAACAGAATGACCCTGTCCCCTTTGAGGGGTGGTGAGACCCTGGCACAGGTTGCCCAGGGAGGCTGTGGCTGCCCCAACCCTGGCAGTGTTCAAAGCCAGGTTGGATGAGCCTTGAGCAACCTGCTCTGGTGGGAGGTGTCCCTGCCCAGGGCAGGGGGATGGTACTGGATGATCTCTAAGGTCAATCCCAACCCCAAAAAATTCTATAATTCTATGAATAAAGGCCTGTATATCAATATGAGAAGCTCCAGTGCTAAAACAGATGAGCTGAAATAACTGCCAGTAAAAGAAGGCTTTGACAAGACCCATCTCCTGGGTGTGGCAGAGTGACAAAATCAGGGGAATGCTATTGAGGAAGGACAGATGAGGGCATAACCACTGGGAAGGTTACTCTACTGAAAGATCCCTGTAAGCTATGAAGATAACATTGACTGAACAGAGGAAACTATAGCTTCAAAACTAGAGCTATGGGACTACATGTCTTCTAGAAAAATTAGTATCTTAACCTTCTGAGCAGGCAGAAATTGCCACGGAAATCCACATATTACTGAAGTCTGCAGAACTTCTCACACTGGTTTCAACAGAACTGCAACACCAGTCTGGGCTTTGCATACATAGTCATAACATCCCCAGATAAGACAACCATCAACAATCTGAAATAATTGCTCATTTTAGGCTTTCTGCACCTTCTTCTGAGGTATCTGGTACAGGCTTCAGATTAGACAATGCTTGTCTGATCAAGGGCAGTAATGTTTGTATGATGAAAAGTGAATGCCACATAAATGAAAGGGAAAAGGCTGCAGATATAGCTAATGTGCATTCTGAACAATCGTAACAACAATACTAAAAATCAGTTGCAGTAACACCACCCCCTGGGAATGTTTAAAGAGACTCCTGCAGACAAAGAGAAGGGAGACATTCAGATGAGTGACCACTTCTGCAAAGGCAGTGTCTGTAACAAACCTTCCTTATGATCTTTTCCCTAAAGAAGATAAAGAGAAGCTGAAGTCCATCTGGAAAATGTTGGGTAAAAGACACAGAATCAAGGCAATTCAGAGTAGTGAGCAGATTGCAGCAGTGGCACTAGCTCTGCTCAAAGATGTGCTGAGAGGAAATCACTGTGCAGGCAAGAGATGTGATAAGTACTGCTCATGAAAGGTTTGCAAATGATAAATAAGAATGGTGCTTTGTAAGACACACAAATTTAAGTTACACTTTTCGGTTGTGAATGATACATGCAAATTCCCAGTCAGGTCCTCAGCACTCCAGTCATCCCTCACTTCCTCAACACCTAAGTCTGTACATGCATGAGATCTTCCTTCTACTCACAGTTTCTTCAGACAGTGATGGCAAAAAGGTCTGGCTCCAACAGGCCAAGCTAGTGACATAATTTCCCAATAACTGAGTGTTGCATCATATGTGCAACTAAAGGAGCATGGTTTGGTGTCACAGTCCTCTCCACAGCACCTCCATGGAGTATGACATCACTGAAAGAAACAGGAATAATGCTCCACAGAAACTGGCATGTTTAACCCTTTGAAAACAAATGACTTTCACAACCCATAGCTTCTAAAAATGGGGGGGGATGGAGTCAGCTCCAGGCACATCACCAGCCACTTTGACTCATAGAAGAATAAAAAGCACCTTGCAGTCTATTAACACTAAGTTCAAAATTAGGCATTTTTTAGAGACTCACTCCAAATACAACAGTGCTGCTGTCCCTATCCTCTGACTCTGGTATGCTATTTAACAGGCATGTGCTCCTTTGTAACATTCAGTCTGAAGAGACAGCAGCAAGGGCAGAGGTTTCCAAATTTATGCTATGTTTTACATTGTTTCTGTAAGCTGCTTTCACATTTTATGAATCTGGTCAAATAACTCACCAATAAACATTTTTAATAGCTTATTCAGCTCTGCCTGACAGCAGAATTGAATTCTCCCAGTTATATGATCCTTCTGTCAGGCTCACAGGTAGCAGATTAGAAGGAACAGTCCAAAACTCAGGATCAAAAGTAATTAAAAAAGACTGCCATGTATAAACAACATCCAGATCACTGCACAAACCCTCTGGAGTGTCAAGGGTAACTATAAAGTTCAAGCCAATAATACAACTTCCTGCTTAGTTAATAACATTTTCAAAAGAAGCAGACAGCACCTAGAAGAGAGCTCCTACCAATTAGAGACAACAACCAGGGCAGAGTGGGAAGCTTAAGCAACAGCTGACTAATAGTATTTCCTTGGTGATACACAGGTCCTTCAGTTCCATGGCCACAGGTCCTTTTTCTCAAAACACAGTAAACACAGTCTATACAAATGAAGTAAGAATAAAGAAAACCAGAAAATCCCTGTCAACACTATCTACACAACTGCAATATCTATCTGAATAACAAACTCACCAGTTTGTACCTGGAGAGACAGAGTAAGTTGCCAACAGAGACAAAAGAGCAAAAGCTGAGGCCAGAAAGTCCCAAAACAGGGATTTGAGGAGGGGCATGTGGATGCCTTCCAGTCCAGCAGCAGCCACAGAAACAGTGCAACATTGATATTTCTCCACTGCACGTCGTTTGTACTATTGCAGATCTGTCTTTCTCAGATTATAAAAGTTACTCAAATAATTCAAGACACAAGAGGCCAAATCCATCTGCAGTTGTTTTTTTAAGCAGAGCCTATTTTCTAGTTTTCAAAAAAACAAACCAATATGAGGTGTAGCAGTAGGCACAGAGACAGGAGGTGAAAATTAAATGCAATCTGACAAAAGGTTACCACAGTGTTACAAGAGAACTCAGTCTTGCTGTGCCATTCTCAAGGCTTTTCTCACTTGGAAAAAGGGTCTTGATCAGACAACTAGAAACACAGCATCTAAGACTACTGAGACTGCTTCAGCCCTCTGCCTTTCACATAAATCCTGGATTATATGACACCACACACAACATGGTTAACGCTTCTGCTCAGACTTGGCATTTGCTAAGAGAGTCACATGAGTCTGGAATGAGAGAGGTGAGGACCTGCTTTCTCAAATTCATGTCACAGGAGCCTTGTTCAAGGGCAAAGCTCCTCCTGTCCTCTGCAGGCAGAGACTTAGACTAAAACTTCAAAGAACTTAAAACATGTTCAGCAGTAATGGAAATTTGACAGCACATGGATCTTTAAGTCATATTAGCCTTTTTGTACACACCAGGCTCTAAACTGTCACTATCATAAAATCTCCCCAGTACAGATGACTCATTCATTCTCAGTCACAAAAACCATTATACAGCAATGACTGACCAAGTAGTGAAAACATCGTGAAGAATTTAAGAAACATCAAACAGCCTGTAAAAAACATCCTCTGTTTCTCTTCCTCCTACTGTATGCATATAACTGTACACTCCAAATGTCATAGCACAGCTCTTTTGGAACCCCTTCATTTCCAGCTATAACATCTGATGATCTTCTTTCTCTTCTGGCACACCTACTAACCACCTAATAGTCTGGAATGGCTCCTGTTAGATAGAGTTTGTTAGCAGACATTGTCTTCCAAAAGACTAAAACTTCTGCTCTCCTGAGTATTATCACATTACGTATATATAAGAAACTTTTTTAAAATCATGTATTCAGTTTTAAGCAGAAAAGTAAATTAAGAAAATCCTACAAGTAAAGCCAGTCTAAAATATCACTGGCTTTTATTTAATCCACTTCAGCGCTTTAAAAGCACTGTCTGTATTAGTCAACAGAACTGTACAGTTCCACAGCTGATGACATGCAGGTAAGCTGCCTAACACAGCCAAAATAGAATCATAGAATCAACCAAGTT
>NW_008662984.1:0-1465 GCF_000695815.1 Acanthisitta chloris
GGTCTCTTCCAGCCTGGTTGATTCTAGAATTCTATGAGTGTCTCTTTCTTGCTGGTTTTTGTGAGCGTCAAGAGAGCTGCGACGTAAGAATAATGAGCTGTGCTGTTTCAAATATAGATCAGTGTGAAACATCCTGTCTGCAGGGAAGGGAAGTGGGAAATGGACAGTTCATTTGACACCAGATCTTTATCTCAGGGCTGAGGAGTGTGTGGGTTTTGTGGGTGTCTCAGTCTCACCAGGCCACTTTGTTTTAGTCTCTGAGACATTGCCCAGACAACAGGAACTGAATTGCTTTGAGGTATTTTTACTGCATTTCTTTACTTGCAAACTCCTTTCTTGGACACGTTAACCCACCAAGTTTGTCCAGAACAGATGTGCTAACCTCTGTTAAAGGTCATCAAAGCCTCTGACTTGCTTGAAGGACCAAATCCTTCATTTCAGACTGGCTCCTGATGCTCTAAGTACCTCTGTTTTCTTTTGAAAACTCATCAGCTGACTGGTATCAGCATAAGGTATCACTTGTTCATTTATCAATAAGAGATAAAAAATGAGTTGCCCTTAATGTTAGCACATTAAAAACACTTAGGCTTTTGTTGTTTTCAGAGATGCTCAGTGGTGTATTTGTCCTCTCCAGAGGCCCCAGAGCCTGTGGAGCTGTCTGAGACACGAAGGATTCGTGTTTGATCAGCTGCAGTGACTGAAGGGATATGCTCTGTCTGTTGTGTATGAAGGTCTGAGTGTTCTGGAGGAACTACAGAGAGTTTGGGAGATCAGAGTCCAAAAATGGGACAAATAGAACAAAGAGCTGATTCCAATAACAGAACTTTGGCACCACCAGGAGACCTGGAACACCATTTCATCACCTGTGTCTGGCAGAAGGATGGTCTGACAACTTGGGCAGATCCACAGGGCTCTGCTAAGAGTGATGACTGTTGAGAAATTAGGCTGGAGGTGCAGGAGATTTGCAGCCTCTGTTGGACAACAACACATCTGGCTCAAAGTCTCCAATTTCCAGTGTTTCCCTGCTAACACAGGAGATCCAGATGCTGCTGAACTGCCCTTTGGAGATGGAGGTGCAGAAGGGTCCATGGGCAATGGGATGAACCAGACAAACTGGCTGGAATGAGTTGACTTTATTTAATTTGGTGTGATTGTATCTTCTGAGCAGAAGTGCTGCCAAAGGGGGCAGGGGGTGAGATTCCAGTGGGACACGTGTCCTCAGCCAGGGGAGTGTCTGTTGATCTGAAAGCTATGAGGTTCTTTTCTCTACAAGTTCCTTGGATTGCTCCATGTGGTGAGGATGAGGATGGAGAGAGGGAGTTGGGTCATGTCTGGGTCTGTCTCAGGGTTTGATTCCTTGTTGTGAGGATGAGGATGGAGAGAGGGAGTTGGGCCATGTCTGGGTCTGTCTCAGGGTCTGATTCCTTGTGAGGATGAAGATGGAGAGAGGGAGTTGGGCCATGTC
>NW_008662985.1:0-2699 GCF_000695815.1 Acanthisitta chloris
CCTTGCACTTCACTTTGTTGAACTCCAGGACCAATAATGTATAGTAGATTTATTGTAGCAGATGTTTGTCATGTTTTGCTGAAAGCTAGAAAATAACCCGTCTACAGAAATATAATTCAGTGTATTTTTAAACTGAAATATGCTTCATTAAAAGCAAGTCTCTTGCCCAAGAGATGTGTACTTCACAATATTTTTAGAAATAAACACCTTTAAAGATTATGCTTTTTCAAGTCCTTCTACTTTCCTGTCCTAGAAAGACATATTTAGACAAAATTTCACTTACATATTTAAACACATTTGAACAGAATTACATTTTTCTGCTCCCTGAGTGTGTTGCAGGTGCAACATTACTGGTGTGGCTGTGCAAGACGAAGGGATGCTCTGACGACTTCACGGAGGAAATAAGATGTGCAGTCAGGACATTTGTCACTATGCCACTTGCCACAGTGTCTTTGAGTTTCACAGAAAATCAAGAAATCCAAGGAAGGGGTTGTAATAGCTGTTTTCTTTACAGGTAATACTTTCACTATGAGGTGATAGG
The DNA here is from genome assembly GCF_000695815.1 of Acanthisitta chloris. Taxonomy (NCBI): domain Eukaryota; kingdom Metazoa; phylum Chordata; class Aves; order Passeriformes; family Acanthisittidae; genus Acanthisitta; species Acanthisitta chloris. Next base: position 542 of record NW_008662985.1, read on the forward strand.
ATGATGGAGTTTATGGGAAGACATTACTGTAGCTGTAATTCCAGGGTGCAGTTATTAGTGGATATTACATTAGCCTTGCAATGAAGTTCCCATGCAGATGGAACATAAATACCCACAAACTCCTGGTACCAGGAAATGGAAAGAAGATAAAGTGCCATAAGTGATGGCTCTTTATTTCTTCAAGTTCTTTTAAAGTACCAGTATATAAGTACTTTACAAGACAAGGATTACAAAACAGATTCTGTGCCTGATGATTGTTTTATCTGCCAAAGAATTATGTCTGCTTTATGCTTCCTCTGTGAGCATAATTTATTCCCAGAGAAAATTGTCTACTATTAGCTAATCTAGAGACATAAGAAATGCACGGGTGTAAATATATTCCACATAGCAGGTTTGGGGTTTGGTTTGGTTTTTTGTATTCCCAGAATGTGGGAGTTTAGGGCTCTACTGACTGTTTTCCTCTGGTTTCGCTGAAGATTGTGGAGTATGATATGATTTGATATGATCAAAAGGAGTGTGGGTAACTGGTCGAAGGAGGTGACTCTGCTCTGATGAGACCCCACCTGGAGTCCTGCACACAGTTCTGGTGTCCCCAACATGAGAAGAATGTGGAACTCTTGGAGCAAGTCCAGAGGAGTCCATGAAGTTACTAAGAGGATTGGAACATCTCTCCTTGTGAAGACAGGCTGAGAGAGTTGAGGTTGTTCAGCCTGGAGAAGAAAAGGTTGTGTGGAGACCTCAGAGCAACCTGCCAGCATCTGAAGGGGCTCCAGGGAAACTACAGAGGCACATTTTATGTGGAATTACTGTGGCAGGACCAGGAGTAATGGGTATAAATTGAAAGAGGGAAATTTAGGCTAGATCTTAGGCAGAAGTTTTTGCTGTGAGTGTGGTGAGACACTGGCACAGGTTGCCCAGGGAGGCTGTGGCTGGCCCAACCCTGGCACACAGCCAGGTTGGATGGACCCTTGAGCAGCCTGCTCTGATGGGAGCTGTCCCTGCCCAGGGCAGAGGGTTGGGGCTGGATGGTCTCTAATGGTTCATTCCAACCTCTTAGATTGTTAATGTCTGTTTTCCCCAAGTCACCAAGATTTGCAAAATGAAGGTTTGCCATATCTTCCAACATTCCAACCTGCACCACAGGTATACAATTTTCCTTTTTTATCTAATATATTGGTTTTGTTTATAAAATGTCAGAGGAAAAATATATACTGGTTAATGTGAGCTAGATGCAGTTGAAGTATTTCAAGGCTGACCAAGAATGCTTCTTTTCTTGGGAAAATTCTGGCTATCTAAACCAAAAACATGAGTACTGAAGTGTTGGGTTTTTTTCTTAATTCAGCAATCTGGAATTTAACACTATGCATATTTGTTAGCTGAAAAATGTCCTAGGACTATTAATTACTTTAGCAATTTTACTTAGGGACGTGTATATTTCATTTTTAAGGATAGAAGATATGTTCTGTGCTAAAATTTCATTTAGGTGAAAATTATATTTGAATTAGAGGAATACTGTTTTCTCCCCTAACAGCTATTGAAGTTGGACTTAGGAAATTATTTAGAAAGTGAAGAGTAATTAGAAGAATACAGTAAATTACTGTAAGGTGAGTTCACTTGTTTGACACTTAAATTCATATATATTCATCTTGTTTAAAGATAGAAAAGGGATGAAATCAAGAAAACTCAGTTAAGGAAATAAATGTAAGGCCGGTTAGAAGGTTTTAATTTTGTAGCAGTTATTTTTCTATAATACAGATTAAAAAAATAAAGCAGCCTCAGTCATGCTTAATAAGGTTTTAGAGTGACCAGAAGAGAATGGAATTGAATGAACCAAAATAAAGTTTTAAGAGTGAGACACTCAAAGAATACTTCAGGCTTGATACACAGTACACAAGAACCTGAAGGCTGGGACTGAAATTTTTTCTTTCCCAGAGCAGTGAAAGTAGAGAAAAGATTTATGTGGTTCCTGAAAAGAGTTGTTTATTCCATGAATAAGCACTTCTTTCAGACCAGCCAGGTCCAATGAAACTATGAGAAAATAGACTTACTGCATTTTGATGCTTCTTTTTCCTTTCCTTTTTCCTTTTCCTTTTTTTCCCCCACTTTTTGAGCAGGTGAAGGTTATTCTGCACCATAGAATCATAGAACCATAGAATTT
>NW_008662986.1:0-3237 GCF_000695815.1 Acanthisitta chloris
GGCCCCTCCGCGGCACTGCCCGCGGCCTGCCCGCCCCGGCGTGACGCCTGTCTGCTCTGGAGGTCTGTTTCCACGCGCGGTTTGCTGTGTGCTTATCAACAGGGCGATCGCTGTTTGCTGTGTGTTTATCAACAGGGTGATCGCTGTTTGCTGTGTGTTTGCTGTGTGTTTATCAGCAGGGTGATCGCTGTTTGCAGGTGGTGCGAGGGAAGAGGTCAGGTGTCTTGCTCGAGCTGTAGATGCCTTGTATCAGAGCAGGGATCAGCTGGATTCGGGACCAGTGACCCGCTATGATCCCTTCCAACCTAACTGATTCTGTGATTCTCTGAATTGGGAAACTCCAGCTGTGCTTGTTCCTTCTTCTGGCTTCCAGCCCTGACAAGTGACAGCTGTGGAATACAGTAAGATATCTTCATCCAAAACCTTCCCCCAGGTGGAAATTATTGTTTGGTGCCAGGTTTGCATGATGGGCATTTAGTTTTTTAATCAGCAGTGGGAAAAATCCTTTTGGCACTGTTCTCAAAACACTATCATAGTGCTAACCAGATCATCCTTTCCTAGAACAGCAGAGTATAGGATGTGTAACATGTATAGGATTTGGTAACAAAAATGACCATGAGTTTCTCTTTACATTCTGACATAAATTGTTTGAATAAGAAATGTCTGCCTGTTTTAAATTTAAGTAAAAGGAGAAGTGACTTGAAAGTAGTCAGTATCTGCCAGAACCCAATGTTTGTTTTTCATTTGAAGGGAAGAATGCCAGTGTGAGTAAGGAATTCTGTAAAAGAATAATTCTACACATATCCTGTATCAGGTTCTTTGATGAGGTTGTCTTTAGGATTAAATCCTGTCTTTCTTTGCACAGAGGCTATGTCATATCAGCTGAAGATATGCGCTTGATTTCAGTTTGGATATGGGCCACCTTGCAAGAGTTGGTTTGTTTTAACAGCAGAAAATGATTCAATGCTGAATGTGAAATTGTTTGCTAGCAGAACTGACAAGTTCTTGAAGTCATTCTTTCAGATTTATGCTAAGTTTTTTTAACGTATCTTAGCTTCTGTCCTGAATAGAACAGTGATTTCAAACTACTGGACTTACCCAACCACCTTTTTCATACCAGGAAGAGACTGAGAATGGCTTTCAAAAAAAATGAAAAATTATCTCCTGGGAGCAAACCTGAAAGTTGTTCTCTTCTACTTGTTGGAAAAGAAAACTGAAGATCTTGAAATATTTTACAAGGTAGATTCCTAAAAAAAGTTAAGGTCTATGTCCTGCAGAAAATTATTCTTGCTATGTTGGGGCATAAGAAAGATCATGGTACAGGCAGTATTTTAATCTTGTTTGAATATTAGATTTCTGAAACTGTTTTTATACTACTGCACATGCTGCATACTGTAAACTAGTATCTCAAAGGACTCCCATTAGCATAGAGAAAGTGCAAACTAAACCACAATCTAACCTGTGTTCTTAGCCTCTCACAAACCATGATAAAGAAAACATGAGGTCAGCATAACCAATCCAGCCTGCTCTGGAGTGGCAGATGATGAAACTCCATCTATGTAAATAAGATTTATGGCTTCCAACAATGTATTCTCCTTAAAGTGGTTTGTGCAAGGGCAGCCAGTTGCAACAAAAGAAACAATGAACTCATTTGCCCCTGAACTTTTATTATGTTTCTCTTTAAATTCTCTATAACTTGTGTAGCAAAGTTGCCACTCCCAAGGGGAAAAGATTTTTTTATAAATGACTTGTTAGAACTGTTACCATTACCCTTAGAAACTTATGCTCCTTGTATTTGGACAGGATTCAAAATTTGTGCACAGTCTACTCATCTGAGGGATAAGATGGTGCCCTATGAGGCAGCATAGCTCAACTTGCTGTCAGAAGTAATTAGAGACACAGCCAACACTGCCCAGCATCCTTCAGCACATGTGAGCAGAAGCCAAACCAGAACTGGCTTCAGTTTCTTTGTACTCAATTTACCTTCCCCTGGAAATTAACAAAGTCCTTCAGTTTTCCCTCAGCACTCAGTTCTGCTCTGCTTCCCCATTCCCACACAGTGCTGCCTTCCCATCCTGGGTGCAGGCCAAAGTACTTCTGCAGGGTTTGTCTGGAGCCGACTGGCAAGAGCACTCCTGTTCCTTTGTCACAGAGATGTCTCAGAGGAAAATAGTGCATTGTGTTACCTTCCTGGTAGTCTGCTATGCCAGCCCCTTTTAATATCTGTCTTTCAGGGCAGTGTGTGTCGCTTATCCTGTTATTTGCACAGTCCTGTGGGTGCATTTCACACTTCCTTTAATTTAATCCAGTATAGTGGTACCCTCACTGCCTGACTCCCCTCAGTTGCCTTCAGGTGACACAATTTCTAATGCACATACAGCTGATTTTATGAACTCATGACTTCACAGGCTGTTCATTTGCTTATGTTTTCCTTTATCATCTCTTAAGCAGTAATCTATTTCCTCAGTCTCACAGGTTCTCCCTGGCTTGGAAGGCTTTGTCCCAGGGACAGTGGTGGCTTTGGGGCGGGGAGATCTCAGTGGGCTGGCCAGAGAAGGGCAGCTGGCCAGGGCATCAGGCCCTTTCCCTGGAGGATGCAGGAGCTTTGTGCCCTCAGCCTGCAAATGCTGCTGCTGTTTCATGGCTAATTTGGTTAACTGAGTCATTGTGAGGTTTTGAGTGGGGGAGGAGGAAGCCTTCACTGGGAGGAGCTGGCAGATGGTTGTGAGGCTGCTCCTTTGAGGTGCTCTGGAAGCATAAAATACAGTCTGGAAAATGAATCATGGGGTCATGGGCAAAGAGGGGATTTGAGGAGCATATGCCAGCATGGGACAGCCAGCCTAGGAAGGAGGGAGGGAATCACTGACAGGCAGCTGGAGACAAGCTGTAGCACCTGGTGTTGGACTTTGGCCTTTGGACACTTCCCAGGGCTAGCTGTGGAATTCCAGCAAGGAAGGTGTTGGGGATACCTGTGCTCTGTGGTCATAGCTGTTTAAAAAGTCATTCACTGCTGAGAAAAGAGACAAGGAACTCACACCTGGAAACAAGTTTATGTTAAGAACACTTGTTTCTGTTTGTACTGCCATGTGTTTCTCATGGATGCTGTGAAGCCACCTGGTTCCATGCTGGTGTTCTGTGTAATGAAAGGTGCTACATGTGCTCAATGTAACATTTTTAAATCTTCACTGCTTCATGTGAAAACCTGTGCATGGCAAACATAGTATATTACACCTTCAG
>NW_008662986.1:3258-9461 GCF_000695815.1 Acanthisitta chloris
GATTTGAGATATATTTCTTGAGATATGCTTCTTTCAGTGTGTTTAATTCAAGATGTCTTTGCAAAGAGTGCAACTGAGACAAAAAAGGCTATTATTGCTTCTTTCTGCTTCTTCCCCAACCCGCTGGTTATTCCTTTTACCCCTCTTTGAATTATTGCATAATTCTCTGATGAGCTAAAGATATCATTTCAGCTGCAAGCAAGCTTTTAATCTTGTAATCAAACCAAAAAGTTTCAAAATTAATCATTCTCTGTAATGTGGCAATATAAATAATCACTGTTTTGAAGGTCAGATCAGGCATTTTGAAATCAGAACTTTCTACCTCTCATCAACAGGCATAAAGCACACCTGAAGACATAATTGTGTCTTGGGTCATTTTGCTTATCAAGCATATGAGTGTACTTAGGTTGTCAAGGTTATTTTAGGTTGAAAAGCTCTTTCACAAGCACATGTAACGAAGTGCTTCATAGTGGTAAGTGTTCTACACTGGCTCCAGCAAGAAAAGTCAGTGAATGATTGGATATTCTGAGGAATTAGTAATGCAGTTAATTTTGTTCAGTGCTAGTGTGCTGTATATTTTCTCCACCCACCCATCCATATTTAAATCTTTTGTTACTCTGAACAGGGAAGCTTTTCAAGACAGGATCATTAGGGCCTTCCATTAGGGTGGTTGTACGTGGGTTTTCCTAATATAATGGGATTCTTACCCACAGAGGAGCTTTTTAACATCATCACAGCATAAATAATGATAAAGTGTTTCTTAAATGTTTCTATGACACACCCTACTCATTTGAACTGCCAGTTTGGAGTAAAATGTAATACACTGTCAAGATGAGTAATAATTGAGTAAGATTTTATGTGTCTATTTATGTATTTATACATGTTTTACTACTAAAGGAAATGAAATTTTAGTAACTGGAGAACAAAAAAAAATTCTTATTGTTTTTTCTTCTGCCTTTTTTAGGGTCTTTCTGTAACTCTGGCAACAGATGCTGCAAGACCACTAGTGATGGCTAAGTATTTTGCTTCTTTATTGCTGAAAGGTGCTGAAACATTTAGATATGAGTCGTCTAATCAGGCAAAACAACACAATGTCGTATTAGTCGATGTAACAGCAAAAGTGGGCTCTGTTGGAGAAAATGGTAAGAACTGTTCTCACATGGTGACATAAGTATTTGTCCTATAAATGTATCAGCTGTTTTGTCTGCCTGAGTAATAAATAGTCATATAGTGAGTACTGTAGTTAATTGTCAGGTGTTTAAGAGACATGTATTGAATAGTAAAATTATTGTTTACAAATATACATAAGTTTTTTGGTTTTTTCTGTGGGAGTTATAAGTTAAGAAGTTTTTTTCTATGAAAGTATATTTTTATGAGAAAAGATGACTACTCTTAATTTGTGTGCTATGTAGCTTTTAAGAATAAGTCTGCCTAGATGGCTTTTCCATAGAACTGATTGCTAAATATAGTCTGTGGAGCATTTGTGTTGTGCTTCAGAAAATGAACTCCATCCCAACCAGACACAGTCGGGGTCATAACCCTTTGGGCTGTGATCATGCTGAGTCCTGTAAACCAGACGCTTTTGAGTTACTGGTAATCACATAATTGGAAATCCTGACAGAGAATCCATGAGCAGGAAGATGGGTGGTTGTTGTTGAATAGCTGTGTAATATTCTTCTTTCCTAGTCAATACTAAACTGATACCTCAGGACATACTGATAGAAATGGCTCTACAGGCAAAATAAGAAAATAGAATCCTGTACTTAGAGGAGTCAGAATGAGTTTTGCCACTGTTTTCACATCGTGTGGATCTTAAATCCATAGGGAAACTAAGATGTCAAGTCTGTCGAAACAGTTGAAACTGTTGAAAAACAGTTGAAACATTTGCCACTTGTGTTTTATATATGCTGATTGTATTTCATGAAGGGTATTTGAGCTGTACATCCAGACTTTGTCTGGTTCCCTGAAATGCCCCCTCTTTCTTCTTTTTCCTTCTAAACCTGTGTCTAAGTTCTGCAAATATTTGCATGTCTCTTTAGCTCCAAGTCTGAGCCTAGGCCTGTTGCCACTCTTTGCTATACATGATGTTAGCTATTTGCTTTGCAGATGGTGTGTTAGCTCCAGGTTAAGGGCTGGAGATGCATTCCAAGTCTTATTAGTAAAACTTTATTTCTCTCCATGTGTTATTGATTCTTTCTCAATCATCCACAGAGCTGTATAAATACCAACATGGGTAACCATAATTTAAAACTAAAATCTCAGGGTTGACTTTTCCTAAGATGAAACATATGTTTGAGTTTTATTTCGATTGAGCTTTCAGAAGTTTTATTTCAGTTCCAGGCTGCTTATGGAAATTATTCATGGTGGAAGAAATTCAAGCTTTAATCCTTAGATTGCTTTTTTAAGAATGGTGTTTCTTCTTTTGTAGTGTTATGTAAAATACAGGCTCTAAATAGCTCTCTAATGGTTCCAGAGCCCTCAGAACAACCCCAGAAAATTCTACCAAAGACATTCTGTTGATAGTTACATTCTCAACTGTTGCTCTGTCATCTTACTAAAAACAAGATGAATAAATTGGAATACAAAGTCAATATATATCTAGAGCAATGCAATTCTGAAATTGGGAAACTTGCCAAGATATATCTAAATATATATCAGACATATAGCTGATAGCTGAAGAAACTGAAAGATTTTCACCAAAGGTGTGTGTATGTGTGTGTATGCATACATATGTAAGTTCTGTGTAGAAGCCACAAGACTGGACACTTGTGTCTCAAAAATACAAGGTGCCTCAAAAAGATGTAGATCGAGCAAGGATCTTGCTACTCAAATAACATGGGCTAAATCCAAGGAGCAGGCTATGTTACAGCAGAGCCATTGCAGCATTTCAGTGTAGTATTACTCATCTTTCTGGCTCTGACACCTAAGACAGAGCTTCTTTTATTCTTGCCAAGTTTCAACTGCCTGTCTTGACCTCAGAAACTAGTGTTGTTCCCTGACATTATGTACCCTTCCTTGGAATGCCGTCATGGCCTTGGGCACTTCAGGCTCCTGCTTTAACTCACGTCAAGATGTGATTGGAGTGGGATCGTCACACCACTGACCTTCAGATGTTTTAACTTGGGCTTCCTGTACAGCCAGTGGTGAGAAATGCTCAGAATGGATTCAGGCCTAAGTTAAATTCTTGTTCTGGATGTGCACTTATGCTCCATAGTGCAGCTAAGCAATATGATCGTGACACAAATTACCCTCTGGAGGAATCTTGCTTTCTTCACAAGCCTCTTAGTTTATATATCAAAATTAATGTGTAGTTTTGGGTAACATGGTTATCCTACAAGATGATAGAAGGGCAAGAAATGAACAAATTTCTTAACCAGTGACTTATCTTTAAAGTATTTGAAAATAATGGCTCTATGAAAACGGTAAATGGCTTTTATATCAGTAATAGTATGGAAATGACCTGCATAAATCATAGAATCATAGAATTTTAGGGGTCAGAATGGACCTTACACATCATCTAGTCCCAACCCCCTGCCCTGGGCAGGGACACTTCCCACCAGACCAGAGGTTGCTCAAGGCTTGATCCAACCTGGCTTTGAACACTGCCAGGGTTGGGGCAGCCACAGCCTCCCTGGGCAGCCTGTGCCAGTGTCTCACCACCCTCACAGGAAAAACTTCTTTCTAATATCTAGAATAAATTTCCCCTCCTTCAATTTAAATTTGTTACCTCTTGTCCTATCACTGCAGTTTCTAACAACGAGTCCCTCTCCGCCTCCCCTGGAGCCCCTTCTGATCCTGGCAGGTTGCTCTGAGGCCTCCATGCAACCTTCTTGTCCTGGTTTTAGCTTAACCACGACACTTCTATTCTCCAGGCTGAACAGCCCCAACTTCCTCAGCATGTCTTCATAGGGAAGACGCTCCAGTCTTCTTATCAACTTTGTGGCCTCCTCTGGACTTGCTCCAACAGTTCCATGTCCTTCTTATGTTGAGTGCTCCCGAACTGCAGGCAGTATTCCAGGTGGGGTCTTTTTTTAAGCTTATATTTTATTATATTTCAGGCTTGGCATTGCCCGTCCTTAGGAAATGCAGAAGGCAGAGAGCTTGATACGTGCTAGACATCTGCTCTGCATAGAACAAAGTCATACTCCTGAAACAAAGAGCCTGTGTTTGTGCCATGCAATTGGACCGCAATGCTCCTTGCAGTCCTTGAAGAGAAACACAATCTTCTCCCCTCTAAGTGGACCAGCAGGTGAAAGATGATAAAAACTTGTTAAGTCTTGGTTGCTTCTCAAAGGGTGGTTTAATGAGCAGCTCTTTTTTGTAACACGTTCTTACGCCATTATTTTCAGCCAAATCGGCAAGTAGATCTATGTGGCCAAATAGATGCTGGGACAGCAGAAGAGCAGGCAGAAATGCTGGTGGGACAGAAGGGCAGGGCTGCTTCTCTTGTGTTAGGCAGCCTCAGATTGGCTAAATTGTTTGTGCAGTTGCATCTTTGGCAATTCTTCAACAAGGACTCAAATATGCAGGTGGCTGCCTGGATTGCAGCCTTTGGGCATATCCATACTTGCACAGTTACTGAGTCTTTCCAAACATAATTCAACATCCTGTTCCTAATTTGATGATGCCCTGCCCCATGCTGTCACAACATGCTGCAGCCAAGGATAAGCAGTTTTGAAACAGGTCAGGCTTCCTTACTGAATGTTTGCTCACAGCTGAAATCTGAAGAAACTGAAAGGTTTCCACTGACTTGATTAGTGTTACCAAGTACTCACTGATCTGACCCTCTGTAGTCAGAATAAACCTCCTTTTGCAAGGACTCAGATGTAAACAGCAAAGTTCAATTGTTACTCATTCAGTTTTGTGCATCTGAATTTTCCTTTGCTCTCTCTCTACAAATTATAGGATCTGACTGCAGTTACAGTCAGGTGCTTTTGTACAGTGTTGCCAAGTACTGTCACCCTGCCACGCTTCATCACATATGTGGGTGCAGTGAAGAATACACACACATTTATAAAGCACTGTGAGATCTCTCTGGGTGAATGGCATTATAAAAAGAAGATAATTATTCCAACATTTAATCCAGATATTCTATATAAAGCACATTTTGGCATTGTGAAAAGAACCAAAACATGTAAGAGTTTTGGTGTAAGAGAGGAGTCTGTTTTATTTTTAAGGATAATATTAGTATAAAGTTAGAAATGAGTCATTCTCTAACTAATTTCTAGCTGGGTGACTCATGCTCTTGGCAAACTAATTATCCAAGACAAGTGACTCAGAAATAGATGCTATAGTTTTATTATTGGTTTAATCATGTGGCTATTGCTGTTAAAACTAAACATGAGGCTTGATATTGGCTATAACAAATGTAGCTATACTCTGCAAATTATGCCACAGTGCTGCTTGAGGATGCCCATGCTACTTTATTCAATCTGGTGTTTTGTCTTCAGTTTTAGGTGGATGGTGTACATTAACTACTGGGTGTCTAAAGCAGACATGGCCACCAAGAATCTCAGCAGTGTACTTGGACAAGGAAGGTCTAAAGCAGTATGTATTTCTTTCCATCCAGGAATGGTGATTTGTTAAAACCTCATCACAGGATCATTCCTCAGAATAAACTTTTCACCTCAGAATTGTTTGATTAATATTATTGAGAACATTGATATGGGGATGAGGGGAAGATTCATGCTATATATGCTTGGGATGGATATAGTGCCAGGTTGTTGGCTATAACCTCCTCTCTCTGTTTTGTTTCTGTTTCTTTCCCTGCCCTACCCCCTCCTCCTTGGCTGCAGTTTGTAAGGTGCTATCACAATGCAGGTCTGAGCTGATGAAACCAGAACTAATGCCAATGCCTACTTATTATGGGAAGAGAACTCCGACTGGAAGTTTGGGATTTCTGGCCTCTTAATAGGCAAGTTTATTGCTCATCTTTGCCTTTTCCCCCACCATTCCCTTTGTTCTGTCCTTCCTCTGTATCATTAACTCACTGAAGTTCAGTGTCACTGGTTACTGGGAGCCCAGTTTCATTTGGCTATACATACACTCTTCCCTAAAGAAATCACATTACCTCCATGTTGGGTGTTCATCATCTAATGAAAATATGAGACACAATTTTCTTGTAATAGTTCTGAATGATTTTCAGCTGAAGCAATAAAGGGCAAAGTCTGGCACAGAAGAGAAAGGGTCCAGAGAAGAGCAAC
>NW_008662986.1:9531-19797 GCF_000695815.1 Acanthisitta chloris
CCTTATCACCCTCTACAACTCCCTGACAGGAGGTTGTAGTCAGGTGGGGGTTGGTCTCCTCCCAGGCAGCTAGCAGTAGGAGAAGAGACTCAAGCTCTGCCAGGGGAGGTTTAGGTTGGATATTAGGAAGAGATTTTTTACGGAGAGAATAATCAGGCATTGGAATGGGCTGCCCAGGGAGGTGGTGGATTCACCGTCCCTGGAGATTTTTAAGACGAGACTGGATGTGGCACTTAGTGCCATGGTGTAGTAACCACAATAGGATTGGACTTGATGATCTTGGAGGTCCTTTCGAACCTGGTTGATTCTATGATATTTTAGTGAGATGTTAATATTCCTCAATTATGTTTTTTTCAAGTGGTAATTGATACATTTATAGCGACATTAGAAATCAGTCATGTTCATTGCAGATACCCATACAGCCTTAGTCTTAAAAAGTAGGCTGTTGGCTAGTATAGCTGAAATTATTCCTGTACTGAGACAGGAGAATGTCTTAAGAGAGCTGCATTGAGTAGTAGTTTCTATTCTCTTTATTTTGTTCAGTTTTAAATACAGCAGACAACAGATGAAATAACTATTGACGTACATGACGAATCATGTCAAACAAGGACTTCAAACACTGTGCTTGGAGGTCAGTAACCTGTGTGCCTGGAACTTTGATCACGCTGGTAATGGCCAGGTGGCATAACTTGTGTGGATGTACATGCAGAGATAAATAGGCAGCTTTTTGTTGAGTTTTACAAGCAGAATGGCAAAGCATCAGTGAAGTGAAAATGTGTGTTTCTAATAGGCTCAAGGAACTACAACAAAGGAAACTAATACTGATGAATTAATTTGCTGAACCTGCAAACAAGGGATTTTGTTTGTTTGGTTTTTAAACTTAAATGGATCCTGTTTTCAATAAGCAGCATGAAGGAGGAGTCTTCCCAGGGCCCTGCCATATCAACTGGAAGGCATGTTCTCTGTCTGATGAAATGTAAGTTTGACTGCTGATCAGCCTACCTAAAGCACTGCTAGTTTAATACCTAATTTTGCTGAGAATACAACTTTTGGGAAAGTGAAGCTGCTTCTTAAATCTGACTGATTGAGGTAAAAAAGATATTCTGATGTTTTTCAAACATAAATCTGTCAGATTTCCATTTCAGCACTGACCCTGCCCAGGCAAATGGGTTAAAACTCTGAGATCAGCTTTGGAATTCTGCTACTAAATTTTTCAACTGGGGGGGCATGGCTATTTTAATTTCTGGTTTAGGTCAAACTGATCCAAATACAGATTTCAGTTGGGAGGTGAGACCTGTCTGCAAGTCCTTTCTCAGTTCTCTCACTACGTTTTGTTTTAGCATTGTTGCTTTTGTTTCTTTAAATGGGAGGTGAGAAGAGCAGTTATTCACAGTTTGTGAAGGGTCTGAAGATCTATGGGTACAGAGCACTACATAGGTGCAAAGCATTTAAATTCAGAACTATGTTATGTCTTCTCTTTTCCTTATGTCAGTCTGTTCTGCAACTGGTCAATCTTCTTGTAATCAAATCTAAACTTGGTTGGTGATTAGGGGTGGAGAACTGTGGGGTTTTTGTTTTTATCACAGACTTTCCAGTTCACTGAAACTAGGGTTCCAGCCTGATTTCTCTCGTCAGGAGAGATATGTGGGGGTTTTTTAAATGTTTTTATTGATGGTTTGTCTTTGCCTGATTTATCAGGAAAGATATGTGGGGGTTTTTAAAATGTTTTTATTGATGGTTTGTCTTTGCTATTCCTATGCAAATAGTCATGATGTGTCAATCCAGTGCTCTTTGCTTTTGCCTTACAATTTGGGAATTAATCTGCTCTAAAAATGACTTTGTGTATGCATGTGCTGTTTATTTCATACGTTCTGGGAGGATCTAAGGTCTGAAATCAGGAAAGATATGTGGGGGTTTTTAAAATGTTTTTATTGATGGTTTGTCTTTGCTATTCCTATGCAAATAGTCATGATGTGTCAATCCAGTGCTCTTTGCTTTTGCCTTACAATTTGGGAATTAATCTGCTCTAAAAATGACTTTGTGTATGCATGTGCTGTTTATTTCATACGTTCTGGGAGGATCTAAGGTCTGAAAACTGTCAAGAATAAGGAGGTCATAAATCAGTCAACGTTTTTTGGTTTAGGGTTCAATTTCAGCTTATATCAGATTGCACATGTTCCTGTGAATAGAGACTAATGTCATATAATTTGTAGGATTCTGTTATTTGCAATCCATGACCACTGATATCTCATAACTACTGCAGCAGTACTTTCCTCATACCTTTATCTTATTGAGTACCTTCCTTTTTGATTTGTGTGCTTGTTCTGCTTGTTCTCTTTTCTCTTTTCTTGTTTTGTTTTGGGTTTTCTTGTTTTGTTTTGTTTTTGTTTTGCCCTGTTTTCTAAGAGGAAATGGAATGAAGATAAGATACACATCTCCTTCGGTATATTAAGTAAACTTTATAAACGGAGAAAAAACAAATCAATTGATGCCTACTACTTTTAGAACAGTCAGGCAAAAAGTATGAGGGATAGATGCCTTAGCTCTGTCAGTTCTGTTTTCAGTGGATATAGAAAGGTTTTGTAAACAGAAAAAAGACAAAGATATGTCTCCTATTTTACGGGAGATACACAAAGCTTTTGTTGCATGTGTGAGGTTGCTGTCACCAAAAGAAACTGTAGCTTCTCTATCCGAATTCCCTGTCAAAATTAAGGATAAATACAGCAAGTTTGGTTAGCAGTGTTCATGAGATCAAGGAATCTGAGTTAGCATTTTGGGTTGAAAAGAACAATAAATGTGTGTAATTAGGACTTCATATGTGAGTGTCAAAGTAATGTTGCAGGGTGTTCTGTCATATGTTACAAGGTAGTACAAAGTAATACAAAGTCTTTTGTGCTGCATGGTATTTGGCATATGTTTCTTAGACCCTTTCAGGTTAATTATTGGTTCAAAGAACTTGTTTTGATGATCCATATGGTATCTTTGAGTCTTAAATTCCAATTAGACCAAGTCTGTGTTTGTATTAGTTGTGTTTTGTTACAAGAAAACAAGCTTTTGGGGTTGCTAAGATTCCTGCAGTGAAATACAAGTTGCCTTCTATGCAGGAGAGACCCTGAAAGTTACTTTCTATTGCAGGATTGGGGGTTTTTTTCCACAATGTATCTAAGGAAAAGACAGAAGTCTATAATTCTAGTATTTATTTTTTTGTGTGTGTACATAGTTTGTATTGACCTTGTGAAAACCTGAAAGCTCTAAATTGGCCCCTTGAACAAATCAAAACGCATTGCACAGAACAGACTATTCACTGTAATATTTACTTTGAAAGGTCACTAGTCCCAGAAATATCAGAAAATGTAACTATGTCAAACCCACCCAATGTTAGCATAAGGTTGTTGCCCTTCTTTGTAACTAGGTAGTTGGAGCCTTTAGGAACAAATTTGTCATTTATAGCACAGCCCCTTCCAATAAAAGACTCATTCTTTGCAAACATGGATAAAAAAGGTATTTTAAAAAAGATAGGCATTTCAGTAGTATTATCTGTGGTTTTAGCTTAATCTCACAAGGACCTATTAAGCCTTTTTCAACCTAAACAAATCTTTGGTTTATCTGTCTGAAAGCACAGTTTTAAACCCAGATGAGTTGCGGTGTTTGGACTTAACTCTGTTCTTAACTGCTCATTCAGACGCATACTTCCCAGCTACTAGAGAAATACTAAAGGTGTGGTATGTTTCCATTTTACACTGACTCCTGTATCTGGACTAGTTCAGAAGAAGGAAAATGAAACCTCTGTGTCCTTCCTGTGCTCTGATGGACACTGTGTGTCCCCTCCTGAGTGAAAGAAATAAGCCAGTTTTGTCTGTAGTGGTGGTATGTGTGTCTAGCTAGTTCAAAGTGATACCTTTTTTTTTAACTCTTGAGAAAGTCAGTCAGGCTCCCTGTTGTTACCTGATTCATTATCATTAATATCCATGGGAACTTCATGTCAGCATTTTAGCTTTGGGAGTACAGACCAATGCATGAAAAAAATCTTTGCAGCTACCTATTGATAGGAGAACCAGTTTCTCCTCCTCTTCAGATGTGGCAGTGCTGAATAAGGAAGAGAAAGTCTTTTGTACTTGTCAGCCATTCTGTTTTTCAAAGTGCTTGTTTTGAAACTGTTGCTTCCCTCCTGATGGCATTGTGAAGGACCACATAAAAATGCTGAGTTGAAAAAAAAGTGAAGACATTCATCTGAGCAAAACAAGTTATGTATACATACATAATGGTAATTGTCTGTGGGGGAGCAGTCAGGAGCAAAAGCCATTGTTTTCTCTACCAAATGCTCTGCCACTTGTTGCAATAATTTTTTTATGATGATGAACAGTATTTCTCAATCAGTGGGTTGTAAACTTGCATGTTTTCCAATCACATTTTGTGCATTTAAGTTTGATAGTTAAGTAGCAGCACACTAAGCCCAATACTTAGGTAGAAGATAGATTTGATGGGGCAAGGGAAAGTGTATGTGAAATTAGTTTTTTAGCTAGTAGTTTGGATCCATTACCTGTTCATTTTCTTCTTTAAAAAGCTCTGCAGAATAGAAACTGTGGCATGGAAAACAAAAAAGATTATTCATCCCCAACACCTACTTTATCTTCACTGGCTGATATTCCTAAGAAATCAAGACTAGATTTTAAATGTTACTAATTTGGGGAGTTTTATTTGAAATGTCTGAACTAAAGCAGTTAAGCTTTTTGTTACATATAAAAGAAGAGCACCAACAGCCCTGCCAAGATCTGTTAGACTTGTAGAAAGTAAGTGTAAATTATTTGTCTAGTTGAACATAGAAGTATTGACAGGAAAGGCTTGAGAGCGAAGAGGTTCTCACTGTTTTGTGATTGCTGCTTGTTTGTTTTCAGTTGGGATGAAAGACAGCAACCACAATCTCTGACCTCATCTCAGAACTGCCAGAGGATAACTGGAGAAACCACTTTGACGGCTGCAAAGTCTGGCCACAGGCATGGGCAGGATGGTAAGACCAGCCTACACCTATCTATTCTTCTGACTATTATTCCCTAGTCTTGGCTATTGTTAGATGTGTAACTCGTGTCTATTATATGGGCAGATTGCAATTGGACAAGGGGGAATGATTTTAAACTGAGAGATTTAGATTAGGTACTTTTAGGAAGAAATTCTCTGCTCAGAGAATTATGAGGCACTGGAACAGGTTGACCATTCCTGGAGCATTCAAGGCCGGATTGGATGGGGTCCTGAGCAACCTGATCTGGTGGGTGATATCCCTGGACATGGGAGGGGTTTGGAACTAGATGATCTTTAAGGTCCCTTCCAACCCAAACCAGTCTATGAGTCTGTGTCCTAGTTCAGACAGCATTCCAGGTGACATTCCTACTGCCGTGCCTGGACACTGAGCTTGGTGCTCGGGCCAGGAGATCTATCTAAGCCCTGTTTGTCATCAGCGAAGTGAAAGAACGTTCCTCCTGAGGGCTGTTCAGTCTGCCAAAGCAAAGTTCCTGCTTAGACAGAGTGCCTTTCCCCATGTTTGTCTCCCTTGATCAAAGTGAGAGGGAGATGAGCTTCAACTCTGGGCAGGACTTTCCTTCATTATATCAACAGGGTTTTTTAAGTGTCACAGAAGGCATAATTGAACGGAGCAACCACTAGTAGGTGGGTGGGAATGGAAGGAACTGATGGTCTCAATATAATCTTTCTCGGCCTCAATTTGACAAAGATTTAGGCATATGACTAAATGTATGCCTTTCATTTCCTCTGTCATCTGCAATCAGTTTCCCCTCTCAGGTACATGAGTATGTGGGGAAAGCAGAAGTCTCACGCTAGCTAGCTATTGTCATAGTAAGGCTTGCTTGGCTTTTCTGTGATCACACCAATAATACTAGAGGGACTTTGGGTCCCTTTTTAAATCCCCTGTCATTGCATTTTCCAGATAAGAATTTTCCAGTTTTCGAGCTGTTTTGTCGCATTTGATTTACACATCTATCACTTGTCATTATATAGTTATGTTTGACTGTTAGTCTTCTAGCCCTGCAATTTACAAGAAAAAGAACTTACAAAGCCCAAAGGTCCTGCATACACCAAAACAGTGTGGGTTTTTTTCCCCAGCTCTGAAAAGAAATTGGGACGAAATACCAGACTCATAGACTTGGGACTCTCATTTTCACATGTGTGATATGTGAATCAACAGTATCTGATTTGTTTTTGCAAGGAATGTTCTTAATAGTTTATGTTAATCTATTATGCTGTACTGCATTTGCTTTATTTTAAAAGGGGAAAAACTGAGTAAGAACTAGTATGACTGTCCTGTAATATTGAAACAGGATAAACATAGAAGTAACATGAAAAGAAATATAAACAGGAATGGCAGAGTGCCAGCAAAGCCTTGAACATAAATCTGCAGGTAGCTATACCCTTTGCATTGCATAATAGAGTTTGTGTCATGTAAGATCTGTACATGCATCTCATTACCACTTCTCCCCAAAATATGACCAAAGCTTATAACCAGCTGGCTTTGAATTAGAATAACACCACTGGTGCTCTATCAGAGTTTTTTTTTGCTTCTTGGATAACATATTTCCAGGTGGACTGCACCTGTTTGGTACTTATTTTAGCTTAACTTCAGACCAAGGATATGGAAACCCCATGGAATGAGGGAGAAGGAGCTACTCCTCATGTGTTCTTAAAAAATTGCAGGCCAGGTTGCCTGATGATAACATACCTGAAAGGGTGTGGTGTTTTGGTTGGGATTTTTGTAAGTTTCATTGGGTTTGAAACTGTAGAGGCTGGAGCACAGCACTTTTGATCCTGTGGCAGAGTATCTTAACTACAAGGTAGTCAGTACTTTGTTGAAACTGACTCAGAGTTAGAGAATTGCACCCTGTGTTTATAAACAAATAAATAGAGGTGCTAGAAAGCTGAGTATCTGAAACAGACAGGTGTGGAATAATCCATGAGGTGTTTGCTGTGCAAATGTGTAATATGCAGTCGGTATAGGAGACTTGTTCTCTGTTCTGAGTATACTATGTGTTTGCAGACCTTTCCCCACCAGATTGCAATTTCACAGTGAAATACATAGGAAAATATTTTAAAGTAAACTAGTAGTTTCCACCTACTCCAGTTCAGAAAGAAAGAAATATTGAGTAAACATTAATTTTGAAAGAACTGGAATCATCCTTGGGTTTGTTTGTCAATATTGCCCCTAGATTCTAACTAGGTTGTTGTCTTGCAGGTTAGACTGAAAACTGAGCTGGCAAACAGGGTTTGTTTAGAAAGTTAGGGTAAAAGGTAGAGGAAAAAAATTACTTTGGTTGCATCAAAGTGTTAGTAACTTAACTTGTAATACATGCCATGACTTCTTTGACAGGTGTTATGTGTTCCACCCAGTTCTTGATTTGCAACAACTTAAATATATATAAAGTATACAGAAAATAATATAAAGGGATGTAGAGTAGGCAGTAACTTATTGAAGGTATATATGTGGTATGAAGGCAAGAGAGCACAGTACTTAAAAACAATATCTGCTTTCAGCCAGTTGTGATGTGATGTGTTGCCAACTGCTCAGCTGTGAGAGTAGCAGGAAAGTTTTTTGCTCCTTTTTGTCCTGTTTTGAGGAGGTGACATCATCACATCTGTCATATTTCTTCTGGATTGTTTTCTACAATGTTCCAAATTTTCAAATACTAAGTATAATGTGAGACCTTCACATCACCAAGCTAGCTCCTCTGCATAAAATTAGAAGAGAACAGGCTGTCTACATCACTACATCTGGCAGTGTGTTCATGAAATGGGGTCCTGTGCTCCTACCTGTGGCTCACAGCTGCAGCAGATTAGGCTGAACAGTTCATCTGCTCCAAGTTTCAACTTTATTAACTCAAAAGCCTCAGGTCTTTTCCCCCTGAATGCCAAGTGGATTGCACTGTAGTTTGCTTGTGCCCAAAATAAGCAATGTTATATGCACCTGAGGATGTGAGATTCTTTCATTTTAAGCCCCTACAGATGATCACATAATACATTAAACATACTCTAATTTTATTCTGTCTTAGTTTACAATGCAGAAGAGATGAAGAATTCTGAAATCAATACTGAAGGGAGTATGTAAAACCTTTCTAAAAGCTCATTCCAAAATTGAACAAGTATAAACAAAAATAATATGAAAAAGGTGGTACTTTGCAGTGCAGAAATTGGTTCACGTGAAATTAATCAGTACAAGAGTCTGAAATTGTTTTGGCAAAGCAGCATCTTGGTTTGAAACTATCTTTCCACAATGCAAAAGGTTTGGAGAGAGTTTGCATCCATTCTTACTGGAGAGCTTACAAGATCAGGGAAACTTGCACACTTAGAAGTGAATTTGTCCCTGTACAGCTTGTCAGTTGGTTTGGACAGTCTAACATTTCACTGTTTCAGTATTTTCCCCAGCATTATTTGAGGTGACTTTTGTTGCTGTTATATGCCACAGGTCTATACTGCCCCTGAACTTGTCAGTGATTTGGATCATATCCTAACAGTGTTTTCTGACCTGCTTCTTCTATTCAGTACAGTCTGGTCCACTTCAATCTTAATCACAAATAAAATATTGGAAAGAAGCACAGAAAGGTGCCTTCTTGTTGTAAGTCTGGATCAGCTCTACCTGGACTGGTCCTCACAGGTAATTGACTTTTCCTAAAACACTTGCAGCAATGGACAGTTAAGTATTCCAGTTCAATCTAATGGTTGTCTGACTTCATGCTAGGAAATGTTTATCTGCCTCCAGTGTCAAGTGAGTTTCCCTTACTGCAGTTACCACTTATGAATTTTCTTGTTTCTCAGCAACTGGGATGTATTCCTTTGCTGCTACCTGCTCCAAAAGTGAATACCCATGCAAATCTTTCAGAGACTAAGACTTGGTGCTTTCATGTAAGTT
Organism: Acanthisitta chloris; assembly: GCF_000695815.1. Lineage (NCBI taxonomy): Eukaryota > Metazoa > Chordata > Aves > Passeriformes > Acanthisittidae > Acanthisitta > Acanthisitta chloris. Next base: position 18,440 of record NW_008662986.1, read on the forward strand.
TCATGTCTAAATTGAGCACAGTTATTGAAACAAGTACTGTATTCCAATGCAGAGTCAGCGGAAGGATTGCTCTCTTACCACAAGGAAATTGAAGTGTGCAATTATAGGTGCTCTTGCTTTTGTTGGAGGAAGGTAAAAAGTTGCCACCCTGCAGTGGATATACAGTAACTGCTCATGTGACTGCACTGCAGTTGTGGAGGAAAACAGGCCTGCATGAATGATCCCCAGTTCTGCATCAGGCTGGAGAAGGGGACAACCATTACCAGCTGGAGACAGTAGCAGCAAGGATTCCTCATGCCCTGAGTGGTCTGAGTTGACAAGTTCATAAAGCGTAACCAGCCAGCTGCCTAGAACTGCCAACAAGTTGGCATGAAGGTCCATGCCAGTCCAGGCAGCAGCCTTTGTAGTCTAAACATAATTAGGTAAGTTAGGAAGTTCTCAAAGAATTTCAGTTTTGAAGGTACTACAGCTCCTTGTAGCAGTAGACGTGTATAGCCTTGTCTTCCTTCCTACTCTCTTCAGGGCAATGGCTTTTGGGCAGGCAGTTATAGCAAGTGCTTATGCATTAGGATATGAGGAAATTCACAGTATTTAAATCATCTTCTGAACATCAGTTACAGTTTTTTAGGAAGAAAATTTTACTTTGTTCCCAAACACTTTGATTCCCCAACTTGGTGCACATGTTTTTCTGTTCCTGGCTCCCAGTTACCTAAACATAATGTTCTGGTCCCAGCCAAGAACTGGAGAGAATGTCATGTTACCTCTGATGAAGCAATTTCTTGATGCAGTATCCCTTTCTGGAAGCAGTTAAAATAGCTCTTCATTCTTTCTAGGTGTTCTACAGTGGAGGGCCTGTGTCCTGTACTAATTTTAGGTGTAAGGAGGAGCCATTACGTGACCTGCTTTTACTTTAAGGACAAGCATCCATGTAGTAACTTGGCAGTTTGTATAAAGAAATGACCTTCATGTGCAGAGCAAACTCCAATTAATGTTTCTTTTCAAGTATACACATGGCCCTGCAGCACAGCTCGCTCAGTTTTATTTTATCTTCACTGGCTATTTGATATCTTTCATTCAGAAAATGTGTTTTTGCACTTGGATGTCTCAGCGGTCAGGGAATAAATCACAGTCAGCCACAGGATTATCAGTGCCGGGCAGGGAAAGCCAAGACACTAAAAAAGCATGAGGCCGAACGCATTCAAGGTCACGCTAGTCCCTCTGGCTGTGGAGTGACACGTGTTGACAAAAAACTTGGACGCCGATGCCGAGGCACGAATAGCTCCGTGCGAGGTACAAGGCGTACCTGGGCCGGCGAGACACAGATCCCCGAGTCACATGAGTGCGCGGCCGGGCACGGT
>NW_008662987.1:0-10591 GCF_000695815.1 Acanthisitta chloris
GACCTCCTGGCTCTGTACAACTCCCTGACAAGGAGTTGGAGAAAGGTCAGGAATGGTCTGTCCTGCCATGGCTGCATGGAGAGGACTAGAGGGAATGGTCATAAGCTGAGCCAGGGCAGAGTCAGATTGGATGTTAGGAAAAATGTTTTTCCTGTTAGATTGTTGAGGCACTGGAATAGGTTGCCCAGGGAGGTGGTGGAGTCACCATCCCTGGGTGTGCTTAAGAGGCATCTGGATCTGGCACTGGAGGATCTGGTTTAGGGTTTAGGGGTTCCAGCAGAGTGGCAGTTAATGGTTGGACTTGTGGTGTTCTAGTTTATATACAGACAGTTGATGCAGCTTGTAGTCAGTTTCTACTTCTGCTGTTTCTCTGAAAAGGTGAATTTAGTGCTCAGTCATAAAATGGAAAAATAGCATCTTAAGCACTGTGAGGTGAGCCTGTACCCAGCAGTCCTCATTCTCTCTTGAAAAGCAGCTATTTCATGGCTGAGATACTTCTATGGTCTGGAACTGTCCTGTTCCCCAAAAGATAAAATCAGGAGGCAAATGTACTGTACTTCAAGTTTTCATCATGCTAGGTCAGAAAAATAAGCTTGGCATAAATCATTAGCTTAATTGATGAGGACTGTTAAGGTATGAGTGATTGAAAAAGTGTACTTAAGTAGACATAGCTGCTAAGTAGGTTGAGCTCCCTTGCTGTGGCAGCTGTTTTCCTGGGATAGTGCCTTTCTCAGCTTGCAGTTGGCCAACAGTGCCACCCAGGGGTTTGAGTGAGTCTGCAGCTATTGGTTTTCTCTGGTCTGTATCAGTCCTCACGTCCAAATCCGATAGTTTTGGTTTGGTGTTCACATGGTCTGCAGTGACCAGCTCCACCATTCTTCTCAGTTAAATTTGTAATGTAGCCATCATCTCTTGACCTTCCTTCTTCTGCCTTCTGAAATCCAAGACTTTAAAGCTTATTCCCATATAATGTTGGTAGGATAGGGTGTGTCCAGTCTCAAGAGAACTCTCATCCATACCCTCTTTTCACACCTCTTGTAATGTCACTTAAATCTCTCAAGACCAGGAAATAGAATATTCTTGTTTCATTTGCTTTCATGGCAGATGCACATCTGAAGAGAATTTTTTCTGCATGTTGGACATGACTGTGCATTTCTGCTTGTCTGTTGTATCTCTCTTCACTTTAGCAGATTGGCTATGAAGAACCCTGAAAATCACAGGAGCACAATCTTCACTTTATTTTCTTAAGATGGAGGAAATAAATCTTGCATCTGACAATGGAACTCTTCTATTCAGGAAACTTTCAAATGTAGTTTTGTGCCTTTGTTTGGTTTGGTTTGTGTCTGTGTCACATAACAAGGTCATAAGTTGTTTTTCAAGTTCTATTCACTACTTTCTGCCATTTTTTTCTATATGATAAATTAGACTTGAGTGCTAAATTGCTGCCTCTTACATTTAGCATTTACTTTTGTGTTTTCTGTACCCATGTTCCCCTTGGTGTCTACTTTTTGAAACTTGAACTCTGAGCAATCTTGTGGTGTTGGCTGCCTGCAAAACAGTGGTCTGAGCACTGGGATGTAAAGAGTAATATGAGTACTTAGAGTACTTGGAATGTGGTTTCAGTGTTGTTTTGTGCTGTCTACCTTTGCTGTTTCCTTGCAGTGAGGATCTCAGGCGTTGGTTTCTTCAACAAGAGATGGATCTCCTGCGATATCGCTTCAATGAGCTAACTGATGATTTGAGACAGAAGTTCCTGGAACATGTTAACTTATCATTTGAAGCTGTAAGTACTCTCTGTATTTGTGTTACGTTGCACGTGCCTGTTGTTTTTTAAAAATTCCTTTTAGGATAGTTTTAGCACATCTGTTTAAGAAATCAAAAGTGCAGTTGTGGCTTGAAAAAAAATTAAGCACACAGAACTTCTGAACTTGGAGAATAGTCTGCATGCCACAGAAATGGGGATTAAGTGATGTCATTTTGTGCTGTAACAAACATTTTGTGCTCAACAAACAATGTGTAATTACATAGGTAAGTTAACAAGGTTTAAAACAGCTGATAGGAGGTATTTTTGAATCAAGATTCCAGATCCATTAGATCGTAGAATGGTTTGGGTTGGAAGGGACCTTAAAGATCATCTAGTTCCAATCCCCTGAATGGGCAGGGACACCTCCTCATTAGATGAGTTTGCCCCAAGCCCCATCCAACCTGGCCTTGAATACTTCCAGGGATGGGGCAGCCACAACTTCTCCAGGGAACCAGTTCCAGCATCTCACCACCCTCACAGTGCAGAAGTTCTTCCTAATATCTAATCTAAACCTACTCTCTTTCAGTTTGCATCCATTCCCCTTGACCTGTCACTGCAATCTTTTGTAAACAGCCTCTCCGTCTTTCTTGTAGGCTAGTTAATGGTCTTGCATCAAAACTAAGCTAATTGAAAAAAGAAAAACCCTCAGAACAACCCAAACTGCAGATTCTTACCTAGTCATGTGGCATCATATGATTTGTTAGCCTTTGAATATGTTCAGAGGCAAGAGTTTCCTGCTTTTGATACTTCCTTATCCTGAAAGTAGAGAAGTGATACATTGCCTTTCCTGGCACTTCAGTATGGACCTAATTCCCTATTTCTAGAGCTTGTTTATTTTTAATCTATACTTCAAGAGCCTATTCTCCTGCTACGTTGAGTGCTTTTCTATCACAGTAAAAGGAAAATCACTGAATGGTTCTGAAGGTATTTCAGAAGGTTTTCAGCCTGTTCTGTACTTTATGTTAAAAAAAAAATAAGATAAAAGGCTTTTAAGGGACAGTGCTGTCATCCTCCAGATAAATACGGAAGCTTTTTATGTATGGCATGTAATTTTCAGCTCTCAAGGCACATGAAATAGTTTATGTGCAAAGTCAGTCACGTTGGGAGCACAGGAAATCCTTAAGCAGCACTCAGGAGAAGTAAATGCTGACATTTAAGGTGACAGAGCCCATCAAAGAGAATATGCAAACACAGGTGTGCAGTTGAGATTTGCATCAATTTAGGAGATTAAAGCATTAAAATCTTACTATAAATGAGTAATTACATCAATGATGCCTGACAGTTTCTGGCAGTAAAAGCCACTAACATAGATTTCAAGATATTTAAAGGGAAATACAGTGAATACTTAAAATATTATAGTTGAGGAAAATACTTTAATCTTGAAGTCAATTCTTGAGTATATGAAGGAATAATGTAAACTGAATGGTTTTACAGGTAAGTGACAATTAGGGTTCAGCTCTGAAGCCATTCATGGCATGGTCAGAAATATCTCCTTTGGAGCCTTCAGTCTGAATTTCAGCCTTTGGCCTGCTTTGCTTTGCATAATTTTAACTGTCCAAGACCTGCCACTTGTTCTTAGACATCAAATGAAAAGTCTGTTCTTCCAGCACCTGCAGCTGGTGGTGCATCTTGTGTTGATTTGTAAGATCTAGTGAACTTCTGGTTCCTTTTCACTTGGTTCTTGTGAAAACTTGGCACAAAAGTTCATCTTAACCGGTCTGAATTTGTCTCACTCTGGGGATGGTTTAAGGGTCTCCTATTCAGGTGGACCAAAATGTTCTGTGGTTGCTTTCAAAGTGCTTTGTATTACTTCTTTTATTGCCTTCAACACTTTCAACAGCATTTTGAAGATGAATGTAACTTAGAATCACAGAATCATCAAGGTGAAAACTTGGCACAAAAGTTCATCTTAACCGGTCTGAATTTGTCTCACTCTGGGGATGGTTTAAGGGTCTCCTATTCAGGTGGACCAAAATGTTCTGTGGTTGCTTTCAAAGTGCTTTGTATTACTTCTTTTATTGCCTTCAACACTTTCAACAGCATTTTGAAGATGAATGTAACTTAGAATCACAGAATCATCAAGGTTAGGTTGGACCCCTAAGATCATCAAGTCCAACCATTAACCTGTCACTGCTGGAACCCCTAAACCCTAAACCGTAGCCTGCAGTGTCAGATCCAGATGCCTCTTAAACACTTCCAGGGATGATGACTCCACCACCTCCCTGGGCAACTTATTTCAGTGCCTTTTACTTCTGATTATACTTTCTTGTTGTTTCATCTTTTAGCCTTTCTTTGTGTGGTCGTTTGTCATTTCTGTGAGTTTCCTTTGCCATTTTTACAGACTTCGGTTTTAGCCCAGATTTTTTTTGTCAGACCCCGTTCTCTAGAGCTCTTGTAGTGTCCTCAGCCTTGTGGCATTTCAATATCTAATCTGCTCCTGTTTTAATATACATGTTAGGGACTGAAGTATTAAATGGTAGTTTATAACTAAAGAACTGTGAAGCTTGGCTTAATATTCTTCCATGTGTGGCTTTTCCAATGGATGTTGGATGCAGGTTATAGAAGATTCAGTGGAGCTGTTTGGTTATTTGCCTGTGAAAGTGTCTTTCAATGACTTCAGTGTTTTTTGACACAATATTGCACCTGTTTTTCCCTATCTGTTGCACTGTCATAAAGGCACTGAAATTGGCACAACACAATTTGGTTTTTGACACATGGGTGAATTGCTTCTTGTCTCCTATGTTTTTTCCTAAGTGCTGTTGGATTATTTGATTTGTTGCTGTATCTTTCCAGGAATTTCAGTTGATATACTGGAGTATGGAGTGGAGTAGAATGCAAAGTTTTATTCTAAATTTATTTCTCTGTGATGTTATGGTTGTCATAACTGCTCTGATTCCCTGTGACCTTTCATTCATCTTCAGACTGTTGGTACCTTGTAATTGACATATTTCCTCTTTGTTGCTTCCACAAGAAATAGAAATTAATAGCTATCCTGTCTTTATCTATGGGATAAGGATAATGTATAGTTGAATTTATATTCCCTGCAATGCTTCTGTTCTGTGTTACCTTTCTGCAGTCTGCAGGAGAAATAAACTTGTAGTTTGTTTCCTCACCACAGAGCATAAAAAACCAATCATGTTTAAATTATCTTAGAACTTCTTTACCTCTGAATAGCCTCTTTAAATTTTTTAAAAGAATTACTCTTTTTTATTATTTCTAGTTCAGATGCCTTATTTTTTTGGGCAGTAGCCAGTGATTGCAGAATTAGCTGTCCTAGTTTCTAAATGCTATTATAAAGGAAGTTATTTTAGTGATGGGGAAGGAGCAGCAGATGGGAATAGTCAGTTGGGGGAGCCAACACTCTGTAGTGGATCTGCAAGTGTTTGAGAGGAAAGAATAAGAACTGCAAAATGAAATAGAAAGAGCAAAAAGCATTAGGGTTAGAATTTTTTTCCACCGTAGCTCTTTGATAGTGCACTTGAAGTATTTCTTTTAGCAGCTTTAAGCAGGAGAAATTAAACTTCTTTAATTTTGATTTATATGATCAGAGCACTCCTATGAGAGACTTTCTGATATCACTATTAGGCTTTCTTCAAAAGCATTTGTCTTGGTTGTGGAGCAGTTTGTATAAACATTTGTAGTTTAGCTTCTTGAAAAAGTGCTTTATGACTACCTTTATAGGGTGGGGAATCACAGAATCATCAAAGTTGGAGGAGACCTCTAAGGTCATCGAGTCCAACCATTAACCTGTCACCATCCCTGGAGGTGTTTAAGACGTGCCTGGATCTGGCACTGGGGGATCTGGTTTAGGGTTTAGGGGTTCCAGCAGTGACAGGTTAATGGTTGGACTTGATGATCTTAGAGGTCTCCTCTAACGCTGATGATTCTGTGATTCTAAGTAATTGGTTTGATTGCCAGGCCACTAGAGTATTTTAGTGAACTAACATTGTGAGGGGTCAGTAGATGGGATGAGGTTTGGTCAAATCTTCTAGGTTTGAAATGAGTTTCAGTATTCTCATGCCAACTTTTAAAATAAAGCTTGATTCAAGGGAAAATATAGACACCTCTCATAAATCTAGGAGGAAGGAATGTTGTCTGGAATGAGGGGAGAGCATGCACTTGCCATCTTTTTTATGTGCACTAGCAGGATGGATGAGGAGGGATTTTTATTTTCCCTTCTCTAATGGGTCCTTGAACTGTAAGCATGACTTTGTTATCAGTCATGGGGAAAACTAGTGCATTTTGCTGCAGTAATTCTAGTTGCATGTATTTATTTGCACATATGGTGTTGGTGATGTTCAATAAAATTGTGAAATTGAGTAATAGATATTATTGAAGAATATATAGCTGCTGGGGATCTGCCTTTTCACCTTCATAAACATAATGAACAACAGTTTGTAAATGATGCAAAATGCTAATTAAAGGTTTTAATTTGGCAATCATCTCAGTTTGATTAGAAACAGGTGCTGATTTTCTGCAGAAATCTAAATGGACCCTTAGAAGATGGCTTTTATTGCTTAAAATTGACTTGTGAAACTGAAGTTAAGCTAAAACACAAACTGTACAGTTACTTATGTCCCCTTGAGTGCACTATGGTTCTTGCTAAATGGCTTTGTGTGGTTCATCATTTGAGTCACACAGGACCTTTAGAGTCCACTGTGAGGTTGAATCCTTCTGTTCTAGGTACTCTACACTTTCAGGTTTGAAGTACATTGTCTTGCTGCTTTGAACAAGTTGTGTGCTTGGAAATAAAAACTGCCAGAAAGGCTGTGGTAAAAATTATATGATGAATAAAAACATTCTTCTGCCTAATCTAGCTAAAAGCAACCAGGGAATCTTTGGTATAGTCTGAACCCTGAGGCTGATGTGCTGGAGCTCTGGATTTATAAAGGAAAATTGAAATAGCAGCTAAACCACTGGAGAATAGGTTCCTGTACAGCACCTTCTTCAGGTTATAGTAGAAGAATTGGCAAAGGGACCCACACTCCATATGTGACTCAGTAGTTGACCAGGTCATGCTTGACTATCATTTTCTGATGGCTTGGAAATGATGAAAGAAGAGTATGTCCTAACCTGATCCTTATAGATTTTCAGCTCTTAGCAGTTGGGAATTTTAGTCTCCTGGAAGAGACTTAGTATCCAAAAGCAGAGTGGTGTCATCAAGTGTCCTCTCTTTTGCTATAAATACATTAGACATTCTTTTGGGGTATAAGGAAAGAGGAAATTGGGAAAGCAATAGTGTATTTTAAGAAATTCTATCCATATAGAATCATAGAACCATCAAGGTTGGAGGAAACCTCTAAGATCATCCAGCCATTAACCTGTCACTGCTGGAACCACTAAACCAGATCCCTCAGTGCCACATCCAGACACCTATTAATTACTTCCAGGGATGGTGACTGCACCACCTCCCTGGGCAATATTCCAGGGCCTGAACACCCTAACAGGGAAAACAAAATTCATAACATCTAATGTGACTCTGCCCTGTCTCAGCTCAAGGCCATTCCCTCCAGTCCTCTCTCTGCTTATATATTGTGCAAGAAGAAAATATATTCAGTGGATAATCAAGGTATTAAGTTCTTTTCTAGTGGCTTAATTTATGAATGTTTGTAAAATGAATTTATTCTTTACATAGAAATGAATGCAGTAGCTTTGTATTGTTTATGTTGTTCATATTGTTCCTTAGTAGAGCAGCATAAAAGCTGATGGGATGGTTTGTGCAGGATGTAATTACCCTGCAGGTAGAATTTACTAGCAGCTGTTTTGGACATAAGCTTCATAAAATGGTCTGCAAACAGTGAAATATTCTGCCCTGCTAATCTTGTGATTGAATCTAGAGAAGTGTTTGTTAACAAGTTTCTTTTAAATCCAGTCTGGCATTACCATCCTGATTTGTAAGTAGAAGAAAACTTGTGTTTCTCAGAAGGATCTTCTGTTAGCTCTTCAGTCATGTGTGACTCTGGTGTGTATGTGGTGATGTTTCTAGAGTAATTTGGTAGTAATTGTGTTGTTCAGCTTTCCTTGTCATGGGTATAGGAAAGTGTTTGTCAGGAATGTAGGACACTGGTGCTGTCTCACTGAGTTTCTTTGTGATTATGGTAACCATGAATTAGCTGCATAGTGAGGAAGGTCATAAAATGTCCTTTCGGTGCCCACTCCTGACTTTAAAAAAAGTCCAAACAACATTTCAGGTGATGGATAAGAATAGATAATAATTCCAAGTGCTGCCCTTTATATTTTTAGGTATGCTAACAAGCAGAATTCAAGCTAAAATACGATGTTGTAGTACCACAGAAGATAATCATCAGATTTGTGAGCCTCTAAGGCTCTTCATCATTTTAACTGGTAGGACAGCTGGGAATGACGTCATGTCCTCATCATGCTAGTACTCATAAACTGACTGATAACACTTTATATTCTTAAATTTGAAGGGATCTAGGTTAATACTTTTGTGTTCTACTTCTGGCTTAGTTTGTACTCTGTTATGTGGCAATGGAGACGAATGAATGGGAATTGACTGTTTTGTTTGTTTCATACTTAAAAGTTGCAATATAGCACAGTACTGAGAGACTGACTCCATCTCTTTTTGGGAAGAGTGTTGATTGAGTTCCACTTGAGTTTCAGCTGCTCTTTTGCCAGGGCTGCAGGGAGAGGACTAGAGGGAATGGCCATAAGCTCAGACAGGGCAGAGTCAGATTGGATGTTAGGAGAAAAGTTTTCCCTGTGAAGGGTGGTCAGGCACTGGAATATTGCCCAGGGAGGTGGTGGAGTCACCATCCCTGGAAGTGTTTCAGAGGTGTCTGGATCTGGTTTAGGGTTTGGTGGTTCCAGCAGTGACAGGTTCATGGTTGGACTTGATGATCTTAGAGGTCTCCTCCAGCCTTGATGGTTCTATGATTCTAATTACAAGATTTATAAAGTTCCCTTTCTAAGGACACCAGTGGCATGTACACATAAATACCTGAAGCTTAGTCTTAGAAAAGGAAAGGACTTGTGTGTGTGGAGTTCTTGTTCTTTACTGAGAGACTTAGAAGAATTAAGTAGTATACACATGTATAGGAGTGTAGTGTGTGCATGCATCTGTATCTCTTCATTAAAACAGAGCAGGGATATCAAATTTATTTTGAAGTTTTTGGACTACCTCTCTGCCTGTGTTTGTTTAACCAAACTCTACATATTAAATTATTCATATTTTAATCTAAATTTATGTGTCTTTGTGTTTCCAGGACAGTTCTGTGATTAAAAATCAATGAATAAACTGCACATAGAAAGCACAAAAACTAGAAGTAATGCAACTTGTCCCAAACACTTGCTTCTCTCCCTTCATCTCATGCCTTCCCTTTTTATGTCTTTATTTTCCTAAGTTTTCTAAGCTTCAGAAATTTACAATGAAGTATTGTTTGTAGCTGCAATACCTGAAAAGGGAAGATCCTTTTCATGGTGGCTATTTTTAATATTCCAGCCTTTAGGGAAGTAAGTTTTATTTTTAACTGCATTCTGGAGTTGTCTCCCAGCTTTAGTTAGGGGTTAGAGATATCCTTGTTTGTTATTCCTTTCTCTTCATTAGCTGAAAACATGAAGGCAATATGAGTTTGGGGAAAAGGCAAGGAGCAAAGTGTTTGTAGGGCTGCAGAATGTTTGCCTAACCTATAAGATACTTGAGACTGTAAGAAGTAAATCCACAGTCTTATCCAAATCTTTAGTCGTGCTCGTTGACCAATTTTTCGTGAGGTTTCACCAGGATCACTTTTTACCCCAACAGCACTAAACTGTTTGCTGGTGACATGCAAGAAAATCTTAAATCACTGTGACTTTACATTTGTGCATGACTGGTATGGTCAAGTTATTAATAAAGAAGGATCCAGACAACTTGAATTTGGAGTCAGTGTAATTATTTTATGTGTGTCTTAAAAGGTAAAACCCCCTTGAAATTAAGTGTAATACAGAAAAAAAGAAGGTTTTGTGGATGGAAATGAGCTTATTGGTTTTAGAAGAACAAATAACAAAGGAATTTCCCTCTTCTCATTTTCCCTCCGGTATTGCTGTAAAACAGTCAGCAGATTGGTTTAATAGTTTTATGAAAACCCCCCCACTCTATCCATGGCTTGGTTTGAATTTTTAAAGTGAGATATCCTGGAACAAATAGCACAGTTGTAACCTCTGTTGCTGCACAATGTGTTGTACTGTTTTATTTGAAGGCAGTGTCACTGAGAGCTTGGAATGCCAGGACAGACTGGGCTCTCTTAAGCATTTTCCACTAAGGAAGCATCAAACTGTTACATTTCAAAACTGGAAGTCACTATTTTGGTATTGAAGGTTTTGGTCTATAGCTGGTGAGTGAGAAACCTGCAGGCTGATGTGGTGACTTAGGTTGATGTTCATTTAGACACAAAGTCATCTGGAAGGAGTACTGTGGTTTTGGTAGCTCTATATAGCTCCAGTGTGTCATGTTTGAAAAGCAGGAATTTTTCAAAGCCTAACAAGAATAAGATGGTTAGTGGGAGTGTTTTATAGAAAGTGTTTTCTCGTTTCGTTTACAGAAACACATTTAATTGTTTTGATGCAGCTGCTTCCTTAAAGAAAAATGGTTTCCTTACAGGCTGGTTTTGCCCTGAGCTTTAAATTTTCACATGCAGAAATACAATGCTACTGTGTATTTCCTCTGTCTTCAAAGTTACATTCTTCTGCCTTGCTGACATCTCTGTTATTATTTTTTAAAGCTGATTTTCCTGAGAGAGTGCTACAGATTGCATCAAGATGCAGACAGGGCAGCCATAAACCTGCTGA
>NW_008662987.1:10608-16422 GCF_000695815.1 Acanthisitta chloris
ATGCATCTGTCAAATCACTTTCTTTTGCTGAGCTCCAGGTTTGAAGTTAAAGGGCTCTTCCTGTGACTTCCCAGAAAAGTGTTTTGTTTCATTTTCTTGGGTTTTTCAATTGAATAGAAAAAAGCTTTTCTTTAAATGCCCATTTAGCTGCATATGTTGGTCAACGAATTAGATATTCTGCCCCATTCAGAGAGGAAAGCTGCTTATGCACATACCTTTCCATGGAGAGGGACAGAGTGAGTTTTTTATCTTGCATTAGGAGTCTGGGTGTCTGTTGCATGTGATGGCCTGGGCTTGGTTCCTGACTAGTCTCTAAGAGCTGCCTTGACCTGCAGCCTGATGTGACCTCCCCATAGGTGCTGGAGCACATGTCCAGTTTGTGGAGAGCAGTGTCACACAATGTGTTATGTTTGATGACACCTCTGTCCATGTATGTTTTGAGACAGTATTCTGTGATTCTTAATGCTTAGTCCTTTTCAGTCAGAGACTTCTTCCATTATACTTTATCAAGAACATATTACACAAATGTGAATAGTTTTGGGCACCACAATAAGAAAGTTATAAAGCTAGTAGTGTCTAAAGGAGGTAATGAAGATGGTGAAGGGCCTTGAGGAGAAGCCACATGAGGAGTGACTGAGGTCACTTGGGCTGTTCAGCTGGAGGAGACTGAGGACAGAGCTCATCACTGGATACAACTCCCTGAGGGAAGGAAGTGCAGGGACAGCTCTGACCTCTTCTGTCTGGGCCCAGGGACAGGACCCAGGGAATGGGCTGAAGTTGTGTCAGGGCAGGGTTAGGCTGGAGATTAGCAACTGGTTCTTCTTTCCCCAGAGGTGTTTGGGCACAGAACAGCTCCCAGGGCAGTGTCACAGCCCCAAGGCTGACAGAGCTCCAGAGGTGTTTGGCCAATGCTCTCAGCACAGGGTGTGACTGTCAGGGATGTCTGTGCAGGGCAGGAGTTGGACTGGATGATCCTCAAGGGTCCCTTCCCACTCAGGATATTCTACGATTCTATGATATGTATCTATGTATGTGCAGTCTTTAAGCTTCTGTATTAGGAAGTGTAACTGACTTTTCAAGCTAGAATTTTTGGCTTAAGAGTTAAATTAGAGCCTTGATGCTTAACTGACCTGTTTCAAGGACTGGACAAACAATAACATTTAGGGGATAATAATTATGCCATTATACTCCTTAAAAGAAAGGAAACTTAAATTCATGACTATAAGATGGTGCACCATTTTGTTAAAAGTCTGGATTTAAAAATGAGCCAGTCTGTTCCAATGTCTCACCACCCTTACAGGAAAAAACTTTTTTGTAATAGCTAACCTAAATTTTCTCTCCTTCAATTTGAACCTATTACCCCTTATCCTATCCCTGCAGTTCCTAACACAGAGTCCCTCTCCAGCTCCTTGTAGCCCCTTCAGATATTGAAAAGTTGCTCTGAGGTGTCCATACAACCTTCTCTTCTCCAGGCTGAAGTGACTTCATAGGGGAGATGCTCCAGTCCTCTTAGCAACTTCTTGGCCCATGTTTTTCCCTTTTCAACTCAACTGATGGCATATTTACAGGCTAAATTATCTTTTAGCTCTTGTTAATAAAATAAAAATTAACTTTATTCTGAAGTATTTCAGCAGCTCTAAAACAAGTTCTTCATTTTAGATTAGTGAAGACCTGAAAAATGAATTGTCACATGAGCTGCTTGCATCAACCCCTGGCTTCACTTCAGCTAAAGTAGCTGAACAAATGTACTATAAGGTAAGTAGAAATTGCCAAGTTCCACACATCTACATTCCTTCTCTTTGTTAAATGTGGATTTAGTAATTTTAAGGTTGTGTAATACTAACAGTTAATCCAAGTATCTAAATTAACTGAGACTAATGAGAGTTTAGGTTGCATGAATCAACTACTTCAAGGCCAACAGAAGTCTGTTTTCAAATACCTACTCAGTAAGTGATGCAAAGCTACATAATTTGGTTAATAGTCATAGAGACAGACTTTGAAGTAGCTTATTTTGCCTAATTCCGGGCCCTTCTGTCACCAAACAATGTTTTTCCACCATAATAATGATCAGCTATTCCTAAATCAACATTTAATTTCATAATCTTTGTGTTTTGTCAGGAGAGAGTGTTAAAAGACAGAGAACTACTTAAAGCTTTACTGGTCCATCCTGAATCTTAGCCCTGTAAATGTTGTTACTGCATTATTTTGTTCTTCCATAATGTGGATTTTTTTTCTTTCTCAGGTTGGACTTGCAGATGCTGTGGATCTGTTTAGAGCCAGAAGAGTATTTATTAAAGATGGCTTTGCATTTGTGCCACTTAAGGACATTGATGCAATTGTTTTGAATAACTACAGGACAAAATTATCTAAAGCATTGGCGGTAAGACAGATTAAGTCTGATTTTTGCATTGTTTAGTGACACTCTTGGACAGTAGCCTTTTGGATTTTTAAATTTATCTGCTTCCATCTGGAGAATACCAGAAACCCTATCAAAAGTACTGGCAGCAATAAAAAAAGTTCATTATGAGCTGAGTGCTCGTTAATTTTAAATTGAATTTAGCACATGATATGCATTGTAAAGAAATTGCTACTAGAGGATTTTAGAATTGTACCTCACAGAGTAACGTGACCTTTCATTCAAAATGTTGTCCCTAGCTACTAGAGGATTTTAGAATTGTTTCTCACAGAGTAATGTGACCTTTCATTCAAAATGTTGTCCCTGTGCACACAACTGTTCTTTCTACTTGTATCTGTCTTTTCTTCGGCAACATTTTGCAACAGTTTTAGTTGGAATAAGTGAAATAGTTATGCTTTATTTTTCCTCTTTCTTTTGGATAAGTCAGAATATGTTATCTCCAGAATATACTGGAGCTAAATCCAGTTGGGGACAGTCACTAGTGGTGTTCCCCAGTGCTCAATATTGGGGCAGGTTCTATTTAACATCTTCATTGATGATCTGGTCATGGAGATTGAGAACACTTTCAGTACATTTGCAGACAACACTAAGCTGAGTGGGAGTGTGGATCTGCCTGAAGGTAGGAAAGCTCTGCAGAGAGACCTGGACTGACTTGATCAGTGGCTGAGGACAACTGCAGGAGGATCAGTCAGGCTCAGTGCTGGTCCTGCCCTTGGGACACAACAACCCCATGCAGCTCCAGGCTGGGGGAGCAGTGGGGACAGCGGTGTTGGTCAGAAAGAGATTTGGCAGTGCTGATGGCACAGCTCAGTGGGAGCCAACAGTGTGCACAGGTGGCCAAGGAGGCCAAGGGCATCTTGTCCTGGATGTGGTGCTGGAGGTTAGGGTTTAGGGGTTCCAGCAGTGAGAGGTTAATGGTTGGACTCGATCTTAGAGATCTCTTCCAACCTTGATGATTCTATGATTCTGTTATTAAACTTAGCCTTTTGGAAATGAAGGCCAAAATTCCAACATGTTTTACAGAGATCAATATACCATTGTTCTGTTAGGCGTAAGTGGAGTGTGATACTTGGTATCTGGATACTCAGTGTAGTTTTCACTGGCACAGAAATATGATCAATTACATTTCAGTGAAACTAAGCATCCACTTTTAGAAAAGGATTGTATATATAAAGGATCTTTTTCAGTGCTAAAGGTGGTAATGTTTGCCAAAAGGATTGTATATAAAGGATCTGTTTCAGTGCTAAAGGTGGTAATGTTTGCTGTTCCAGAACATACAAATTCAGAGCCCAGTCTTTAACAATTAGTTTCCTTGACTATATCTGGTGTGAAGAGGCACATTTCAACAGAACTTAAGACACAGGAGCACAGTTACAGTTTGTGAAAATTAGATGTTTAAATGATATTTGATCTAGGGCTATGTTCTGCTGGTACAGCCAATTTAGTTGTTCTTGGTAATGCTTTACTAGCACATGGATGCTTCACAGAATAATCAGAGTTGGAAGGGACCCTTGAGGATCATCTAGCCCAACTCCTGCCCTGCACAGACATCCCTGACAGTCACACCCTGTGCTGAGAGCATTGGCCAAACACCTCTGGAGCTCTGTCAGCCTTGGGGCTGTGACACTGCCCTGGGAGCTGTTCAGTGCCCAAACACCTCTGGGGAAAGAAGAACCAGTTGCTAATCTCCAGCCTAACCCTGCCCTGACACAACTTCAGCCCATTCCCTGGGTCCTGTCCCTGGGCCCAGAGAGAAGAGGTCAGAGCTGTCCCTGCACTTCCTTCTATGCATCTGCTGCAAAGGAGAAATCAGTCAAGAGGAATGTGCTGAATTTCAGGCACTATGATAGTATAGAGGTCTTCATGACTTTGCACAGAAGTTGTGTATCATGGCCAGACTTAATTAAGAAGTAATAGAGCCTTAAACAGCACCACTTGGTTTATTGTTTAATTTGTCTCTTAATGAATGTATTTGATAACATAACTACTTTGGTAAGCATTACTTGTGAGTGCTTTTGGGAGTATGTTTTAGTGGTTTTGCAGCATCTGGCTATTTACACTTCGTTCTCAGCACTTTCTAATGGGCAATCCTTGTTTTATTGTAATTCCAGAATTAAACATCTTAATGGTGTAATAATCCAAATTAGGCTCGAATGCTCTGTCTAAAGAAGGGGTTTATATCTTCAGTGGGTCACAAAATTTTGTTAAATACTTGTATCTTCTATAGGTAATTTTGGCTTTGGCCTATACTTCTGGCTTTGGCACAGTCTGTTGTAAACTTCTAAGAGACCTTCATTATACGTAGTGGGAAGGTGGTGTTTCAGGCATGTGGTTTTGAGGAACCTTTCTTACAGCTCTCCTCAGTGGTTCCATTCTTCAGTGTTAAAGCAGCACAGTTTTCCAGTGTGGGTTGTGTGTGCAGTATTATTGATTATTTGTACTTGATGCATGTTTTCCCTCTTGGAGCTTATTTGGTGCTGCTCCAAGCAGTCACATGCACATGTTTTTGGAAGGGGTTATGCCTTGTGTTGAAGGTCTGCCCTGTCTTCTCCAAGGTGCTCTGAAGCTGTACACATGATGGGAGTGTGTTTGTACTAAAGTTGCTCTTCCTCAGTCTCCAAAGCATTGAATAATTTGGGTGGTTGCCTAGCCTTGTCACATTGCTCACTACATTGCAGACTTGTGTCACCACCATCCTGCATGTTCCACAGTGATTCTGGTTGGGGTGGTAAAGGAGGAATAGAACGAGAGTGAGTTGATGTGTTGACACTGAGCTTTGAGAGAGCGGTGAATAATTCATAGCACTGACTTTTAAAAAAGTTTTATGTTGACACTGGCACAGATTCAGTTCAGTCAGAGTTGTGCTTTAATCACTTACGAGTCAAACTCATGAAGTAGTCAGATGTTTTGCTTCATCCTTTAAAAATAAGTTTGACATTCCAACTGTGGCTATTACTTGAGGCTCAATGATAGGGACAGTTAATATTAGTCAAGCCTTCTTGCAACTTGCAAATGCAACTGAAGAAGTTATTTTTATGTGCAAAATCAGTACTGTGAAGACCTTTCTGCATTCTCTCACCCATTTCATAGTAGTTTCCTTGTGCCATTAATGGCGATTAAACCATAGAAAGTATAAACATTTTTCTCTAACAACATGTAAGCTGTAATATTAGCTGAACAGCCCCAGCTCTCTCAGCCTGTCCTCACAGGGGAGATGCTCCAATCCTCTCACAACTTCATGGCCTCCTCTGGACTTGCTCCAACAATTCCATGTCCTTATGCTGAGGACACCAGAACTGTGTGCAGTATTCCAGGTGGGTCTCACAGAGCAGAGGGGCAGAATCACTTCCCTTGCCCTGTTGCCCACACTGCTGTGGATGCAGCCCAGGATTCCATTG
>NW_008662987.1:16577-30744 GCF_000695815.1 Acanthisitta chloris
TTTCAACTACTTCCCCACTCAACCTGTAGCTGTGCCTGGGATTGCCATGGCCCAAATGTAGGACCTTGTTTTAAGGACTTTTTATAAAAGGAAGACCTCACTGGTCTAATTTTTGTGTGGTTTTTTATTGAATCCTTTCCTGATTTGCTATGAAATCTTCTAAATAGTTCGAAATGGGGATCCAGTAAATTGGTTTACTAATATGTCTTTTAAGATTAAATATTAGTCAAATATGCTGTTTCAGTTAATTTATGCTATCTGTTCAAAGAACCTGCTAATTTGGGAAAAGTGTGGTTATACATAGCACCATCTGCAAAACATTTTCTTCCTACACCACCTGAGTTTTCAAGCAGTGAAGCAGAAGGCTTTATGTAGTGACATTAATGCTGAGGAAGTATGATTGATGATGGTCTTGTCACTTGAAATTCATTTCAGGTGTTGTGTTCCCAGTGTTAACTTAAAGTAATTCACTGTAACATAAATGGATGATTTTTATAATATGCACATACAAGGTTAGCAAGGTAATAACTTTGGCAGTGTGGGGTAAAACATGATTACAGTGACTTTGTCCTCTGAATCTCTCAGGTGAAAGTTTGCAGTGAGAGTTTTGCAGAGGAGCAGCTGCTCTTCATTTCTGAGCATGGCATTGTAAGGCCATTGTCTAAGGCACAGCTGTACAGAATGAAATGGTGATATGGAGTGGGAGAAGTGATATTAAGGGAAATGACTTGGAGTGTGTGTGTGTGTGTCAGAGGGGACTCAAGCCTGCTTGCAGAATTGTTACCTCTGAGAGAGAGAGAAACTAATTGGAGTTTTCTTTGTGGTCCATTTTTTGTGTACTATGGCCCCTTCATTGTCCCATTGTTGGCTGTTTTCTGAAATACATCCTGCAGGGCTTTATGTCCTCTACTAA
The DNA here is from genome assembly GCF_000695815.1 of Acanthisitta chloris. Classification (NCBI taxonomy): domain Eukaryota; kingdom Metazoa; phylum Chordata; class Aves; order Passeriformes; family Acanthisittidae; genus Acanthisitta; species Acanthisitta chloris. Next base: position 17,491 of record NW_008662987.1, read on the forward strand.
TTGAAGTACATGTGTTTGTTTCTTCTAAACACCACCTGGATTGCTAGCAGAAAGTAATTATTTATGCCATTACGAAACTAAATGAAATTTGACTGGATTCAGTATTTTGTCTTTCTTCTTTTGGTTTCCTGCATCTACTAGAGAGTTGTCAATTCTGTTAGGTACTAAATTTGCAGCATAAACAGTTGCTGTGGTCTCTGCATGGTCCTGTCTGCTTTGATTTGTATGGAAATGCTTTGATTTTCAAATCCATGTAGGTGTTTCATGATAGTCAGGCTAACAAAGCAAGATTTGCAGTATTCGAAGCATGTGGAAGAGATGTTCCTCAAATTTCAGACAAACTGTTGGAATAAAATATATTAGTTCCAAGCACTGTTTTATTTCTATGTTGGGTGATAGATGAGATAGCCTGGAAATGTATCAGTTACTGTGGTGCCTGTTTCATGTCATTTAGTAATATGCTGGTAACAGTAATTTGAGAATGGTGCACTACAGGCAGTGAGAAGGGACTGTAATGGCATAAGCAGTTGGTAGGTAAACAAAAGTCTGTGTCTCAGGGTGACACATTTGCATTTTCTCCTGCTTATTTTCTTTATGGCCTTCTGTGACCCATGGCCAACAGCTGTAGCAGTATCTGTCTGGAGTTAATTTCATCAACTGTGCTCTGGCTTAGCAAGTTTATGGAGCAGGCAAAAAAGAAATGGGCTGAATCACTGAAAATTGTCATGACTACCTTTCCAATTACATCATTTGTTTTTCTTCATACATTTCTCAATGCAGCATGGAGAGTGGCTGTTCTCCTGAGTAAAGGGTTAAAATATCCTAAGTCAGTGAATGTAAGTTGTGTATGTGGCACTAACGTGGTTTTGCCATTTCTAAAGGTCAGAAGGAAAAATGGGAAGTGACTGTCAGTGAGAACTGGCTGAGCAGCAGATCCCAGAGAGTTGTGATCAGTGGTAGAGACATGTCACTAGTGTCCCCCAGGGTTCCCTTCTTTACTGTGACACAGAGAACCAGGAGTTGTTTTCCTAAGGTTCTACATGGGTCATGTGCATTTAGTAGTGTGTCAAGTGTAGGTATAAATGTAAAGGTTTTGTATCACGTCATTTTCTTATGAGGCCTCATCTGTCTGAGGGAGGAGGCACAAAATGACTGTAATTTTACTATAAAATAGCTTTTTTTTGTAGCAAAAGTGGATTTTGGAAGGCGATGATGTATTTATAAAGCATCCTAGCTAGGGTCATAGGGGAGTCTCCAGCTATAAGGAAGTTTTGTAAGGTCTTGGATGTGCTCTGTAGATTTCTTGAAGGGAAACTGAATTATCTGTTCAGTGTCTGAGTTGTAGAGAGGCAGAAGAGAAGATGAAACATCGGGGGGAAAAAAACATGCCAATGTGATTCTCAGTTTCAATTTACATGTAGCTTGTGAAATATCTTTTTAGCTATAAGGGTTTTTTTTCTGTATTTATGTAAACAAATTCCTTTTTAATAAATGCTAGGATTCTTCTGTTTGTAGGGATTGATGTTTAATGTAAATAATCTGTAGTCTTGAACAAATATCAGAAAACAAAGGTCTTTTTATTACCATCTGTCACAAGTTAAGCAAAATGACATGGTTTATTAATGACTGCAGCCTTTGTTTATACATGTACATGTGAAAGAAGTGGATTAAATTTGGATGGAGTGCGTAGAGCTTCTTTAGCAACAGAAAACTCCATGAGTTTTCCCATTATTTTCCTAGTTATGCTGCCAAAGTGAGGTTTTGTTAATCTCAAAGAATTTGTGGGTTTTTTTTGCTCCATCCTTTTGATGTATAGCCATGAAAAATCAATTTCAAATGTGGAAATCCCACCACACACACACACACACACATTTATACATACACCCCCTCTTCAAAACTGAGCTGTGAAGCAGGAGAATCCTCTTTGGGGAACATGAAAATGTTGAATTACTTTTTGAAAAAGAGGGTAGAATATACCACCAGTTGTCAAAGTGGATGAATAAAACTATTAATCACTTCTTGCTCCAGATGACAGGCTTTGAGAGTAATTTTTGGCAGAGTGGAGTCTCCCAGGCACTGCTGTAGAATTCTAGGTGTGTTACACCCTCAGTGACAGAAAGCAAATACCTGTTTCTCAATAGAAGTTGATAACTCATATTGCATGAACAAGTAAGTAAAAGAAATGTAACCAGGAGGAAGTAGACTAAAGAACAAGAGCTATGAATTAATTTAGGATATATTTAAATTGAAAATTAGTCCCTTACCTGTCACACACAACAACTTTTTGCCTTGTTAGGTGTTTTAGTAAGCGAGATTTCAGGGAGAAATTGCACTATTTCTTTCAAAACATGCTTCTGAACTTTGCTGGAATTGTTTCTCTAGATTGTTTCGACTGAACAGATTAAAATCTTGGGGTTAATCTGCTTTTAAATTTGGCAGTGTTCTCAGATGTTCCTGTGTAAGCTGCAAAGGACATTGGAGAGAAGACATCTTGATGCTTGCAGTTAACTTTCCTCCCTTGTAGTACTTTCATCACTCATAGTATAACTAGCCAATTTTAGAGTAACTAGTTTTAAATAGTAAGAGCAATTGAACATTTGGTCTGTAGCTATTTCAGGTGGAATAAAGAGGGGAGTGTTCCACAGACTTGCAGAAGAGGACACTTCTTGCTAGACCCCTTCATGGCCCCTTCATCCTTTTTGACCACTTGGTAGTTCTTTGCTTTCTTGCATAATCTTTATAACTCATAAATGTCTGGAAATTTGTCAGTAAAGATAAGTGGAAAACGCAGAGGTCAGAATTGCTCTCAAACTTGCATTTGTCTCTAATTTCTAGCGGTACTCTTAGAAGCTAAAATACTTAAGATCTAATTTATTTTGATTTGCTTCCAGAAATTTGAAAAGTCAATATGTAATACTCCTTTTGTTGTTTACTGTGTCCTGTCACTTAGCAAACATAATTAGACTGTGCACTTCCAGTATTACTTAGAAATGGCACAGCTATTGTACCTCATTGACTGCATAATTAGACTCAGATCTTTTCTGTATTGGCAGGATTCAAAAGGCAAAGTGTGAAAATTGCAAAATACTTTTGGGTAATTCTGTCAATTTTCAAGTTAGGTTTTAAGATTTTTTTTTTTCCACCTGAAGTCTTTATTCAGCTCTTTTGTGTGCAGTTTGGGACACCACTAAATAAGAAAGATATTCAATTATTGGAGAGGATCCAAAGGAGGCAACGGAGGTGGTGAAGGACCTTGAGGAGAAGCCACATGAGGAGTGGCTGAGGTCACTTGGGCTGTTCATCCTGGAGGAGAATCTGCTTGCCTGTCATTCACAGTTACTAGGTTTCTGTGTATTTGGGTTTTTTTAATCTGGTACATACCAAGTTTTCAGTGCATGAGGTAGTATTATGTTTTGTCCATGATGTTATGACTATACAGGTTAATCTTTCACTCACTAGACTTCATTCCATAAGATTTAGCATCAACCAAACCAAGTATCTGACCACAAATGAGCAATTTTGGTTTTCTCATTCATTATTGTTGAGACTACTTAGCATTGATTTCTATGGTCAATTCCTGTTCTCATTTTGTCTTCTTGGTGTCTTGGTTAATTTTCCTTCAGCATCCTTTTAGTTTCTCTCAAGTCTACTGTAACCTGAAATACTGCAGATGTGTCTTCATCAGAGGCTGTAGGACTCTTCCTATGTTTAGAGCTTTTTTCTTGGCCTTGAGGTGGTTATATTCATCCCACCTCACCTTAATCTGATTAGTATTGTGGTTTATGATCTGTGTGTTTCATTTTTTTCTTAAAATGTTGCATATGGATGTCTGTAGATACCATTTTACCAGTTGGATATTTAGAGGGATGACCTGCATTCAATGCTATAGGAAGAGCACAGCCTATTCCTGATGCTCTGGAGCAACAGTGGCACTGTTTCTGGTCCCAGATTTTTATTCTTGTCAGCACTGCTATGAAATTGCATGTCAGGTTCCATGTAGAAAAGACATATTTCAGATTTTAGCTAATATCACAAGGTTAAGTCTAAAACTTTCCAAGGAGAGGATGTAACATCTTCCAGTCTTATTTCCCCCAGACTTCTCGTGTTCTGTTTGAATTCTTTTCGTTGTTAGATCTATCTTGTGTTGTGTGTTCCCTGCCTGGCAACAAATCCAACTCTGCAGCAAGCCTGAAAATCCAAAACACAACTCTGTTACAGTCTGCAGTAAAAGTGAATAAACACACCATGCTGCTTGCTCTTGGTAGAGCCACAGCCTTAAAAAACAACTTATTCTTAGGTGGTCACTGTGCAGAGATAACAGAATCAGTGACATGTGGCTCCTTAGCAGCTTCATATCTGTGTTCTGCCATACTATGACTGGTAACTCTGAGAAGTAGATGCTCAAGTAGCAACAGAGGCAGTTCCATGCTAACATAATGGTTTTATCCTGAGGATTTGTGGTGGAATCTCTAGTGAAGGCTGTGCATGTCTAGCACACTTGGAGGCAAGTACATTCTGAACGTGATTCTACAAGGCTTTTCTGGCATGTGAACTTGAATATAGTGCAAACATAGTTTAGATTTCCTTCTACTTCAGACCAAGTCTGCCTGATTTAAATGGCAATACAAATTCAGGTTCTTTCACACATCAGGAATAGGCTGAAACCCTGTTACTGCCAATGTTCTAGCTGGTAAACCAATGAAGAAGTAGAGGCTTGAGTAACAAATGGATTTATTTGAAATGTGTTTATCTGTTTCTGCAGTTGTCTGCGCGTGTGGCAAGCTGTGACCAGTACCATGGAGTCTGAGCAGGGCTCTCTGGCTGGCCAAGGTTTCAGGCCTTGGGTGCTGGCCTGGCTTCCATGTGTAGTGCTTCCCTCTTGGGCTCAGCCTCGTGTGGTGTTGAATGTTCATGGATGTGTCAACTCTTTCGATTCAGGGCTATTATTTTTGACTTAGTGTGTTCTAATTTAGGCACTTGGCATGAGCTGTCAGTGGCCTCCTTGGTGATGTTGTCTCTTTGACCTCCTCTGTAAATAAAGTCCACTTGCTCTTGTTACCTGAGTTGTTAGCATTGTTTGGCTTTCTGGCCCAGACGTGTTGTGAAAGTGTAAAGCTGCTATGAGTTTATCCAGGCTTTGTCCTGAACTTTGCTAAACCATTAGAGCAAGACAGATGTGATCTTTTGGGCAAGCTTACCTCTGTAACAATTATCTGTGCTTTCCTCACTTTACCAGTGTGTACTGGAATCATCTAAAAGAGTTAGAGCTGGAAAAATGTAGGCAAAGTCTTATTTTTGAGTGATACTTCCAAGAAGGCATGGACAATGTGCAGTTGTTTCTGCCACGTAAAGGCATTAGGAACAGAAATTTTGAAATAAAGAAAGATAAAGATGTTTTGTTGCATGTGCCCTTCTATTTTGACTTAGTGAGTTGACCTTAAAGAGCAGAGATAATACTATAGACAAATAGTTGCTCATTTAACTTTGCTTTCTAAAACAATATGAGCTGTGGGGTGGCTGTGATTGCTCTGACATTTATGGGAACTGTTTTCTGCTTTTTCCTAATCTCTTTCATTATCTCTTGTACCCATACGAAAACAATTTGATTTTCCCAACTCAGCAATCTTATTCTTCTTGTCCCAGATAATTTTTTTCTGCTGCTTGAGAATTCTGTACAGCTTTAGTCTTGGTGAGATCACAAGTTAGTGTGGAAAGAAGCTAATTTTCTTATTCAAAATGGACACTTAGTTTTCACATGGTTTTCAACAATCATTAGAGAAAATGTTGTAAAAAATTGAAATTAAAGAACTGTGCAGCTTTGGAATCTGTGCTTTTCTGGTCATGGGGATGATGGGGTATGCTGAGCACTATAGAAGATGTGCTTAGTAACTCTTGGCAGCACTGTGTTTCAGGAAAAAAATAGTATGTAATGGGTGTATTAAAAAAAGCATCACTCAATTCATCTGGTCACAGTTTAGTGAGTTCACTGGAGCCATTTTGGTGTCCTAGTATTATGCTATACCAATCTGCAAAAGAATTAGTAAATTGACTCTCATTGACAAGTGATTTTTTTATATTATTATTTGTGATTGCTGTGTTGATAAACTACCCAGAACAAGACTGATTTCTACTTGGAACTAATCACTTCTAACTTTATAAGTATACATAGACCTTTTCTTTTGTATACTATATTTAACATCAGCTTTGCTGAACTATGTAGAAAGCAGCTTTTTATGTACTTTCCCTCTCACAGGTTATTTTCTGTCATGAGATCATGCTGCAAGCAGTTAGATCCTTTAGGGCTTTATAATTACTCAGCAGCCATGGTGAAACAGATTTGATGCTAGCAGCAAGAGTTCCTTGGCTAACATAAATACTTGAACTAGTGATTACAGCCTCTGATCCTCTGCCAGTAGTAATTACATCCTCTGTTCCTCTGCCCCAAGGGTGGTGAGTGGCTGTAGCTCAGGAGGAACCAAACTTCTGCTGTTGCTGTCAGACACTTGGCCAAAAACATTGTATATTTTCATGGCTCCCACTGGATCATAAACTGTGGTTTGAAGAATGCCAGAATAATACAAAAGTACAAAGGATATTTACTCACAGGTCATGACTAACAATATGTTGGTCTTGCTTTAGAAAATGGATATCTGCTCTGTTCAGAGACTAATGCTCGGAGAGTACATGCTTCATAAAAACTAGAGGGAGTAGTCATAAGCTGAGAGAGGGGAAATTCAGGTTAGATGTTAGGAAAAATGTTCTCCCTGTGAGGGTGTTCAGGCACTGGAATAGATTGCCCAGGGAGGTGGTAGAGTCACCATCCCTGGCAGTGTTTAAAGAGACATCTGGATCTGGCACTGGAGGATCTGGTTTAGGGGTTGTAGCAGTGACAGGTTAATGGTAGGACATGATGCTCTTAGAGGTCTCTTCCAACCTTGATGATTCTATGATGAAGACAGGCTGAGAAAGTTGGGACTCTTCAGCCTGGAGAAGACACTGTAGAGACCTCAGAGCAATTTTTCAACGTCTGAAGGGGCTACAAGGAGCCAGAGAGGGACTCTGTGTTAGGAACTGCAGTGATAGGACAAGGGGTAATGGAGGGGAAGTTTAGGTTAGATATTAGAAGAATGTTTTTTACTCTAAGGATGGTGGGACATTGGCACAGGTTGCACAGGGACGTGGTGTCTGCCCTGACTCTGGTCGTGTTCAGGGCCAGGCTGGATGAGCCTTGAGCAACCTAATCTAGTGAGGAGGTGTCCCTGCCCAGGGCAGGGGTTGGGGCTGGATGATCTCTAAGGTCCATTCCAACCCCTAAATTCTATGATTCTATTCTTTTTTTCTAATGCTTCCTTTATTTGAGGACATTACTGTAAAGTAGCTTATCTTCTGAAATGCAGTGGTAATACCTGATTTAGCATTTATTTGGGTTGGATATTCTTTTACACATTTAGCTGCCTTCAAACAACTTCTGTCTTTCAGTCCTGTGCACTTTTGGTTGCTGGACTCCATAGCCTTTTTCAACCCTAGTGCTGCAGTCATGTGCATTTATTTGTTCGGCGTCTAATGGTTTCATTAGTCATCTCACAAGAAGTCAGATGTATTGGCTAATAGGAGCAACTTTCAGATTCTCTTCCAGATAACCAGTAGTCAGAAAAAAAATACAGGCTAATGAGAGCCATGGTTCTAATACTGCTCTCTGATGTTTTACTAGTGTCCTCTTCTTGAAATCTGTCCTTGGAAAGTAGTCCATGCAGTTCATCTAGTTAATTGTTCTCTATTTGCCTGCTAATCTTTTCAGTTACATTGTTAGCTGAGCAGGGGGCTGGTTTCCTGGGATTATTTTGGTATTTGGATGCTTTAGAATTTCACAAACTGGAGACTCTGAAAATTCTCTTGTAATTGACATAGAACACACGTTCCCTTGTAGAATCTGCTGTTCTATATAGTTTATGTCCTATTTTTTGCAGTGTTTTGCTTTCTGAGAAAAAATAGTTTATCTCACCTAATATTTTCCTGTGAAACTTGTTAGGACTTAGTGTCTTTCAGCTTCCTTTCTCTGTCAAGTGTGGTGAGATTGCCTAAGATGGGCAGAAGTTATTAATTCTAACACTTAACGACGAGTGTAGATAGCAGGATCACTCAAACCTCAGAGTATTGGTTGATGGACTATTGAGGGCACAGCTCAAAGCCTTGAGGCAAATGATTGTCATGTGTGTCATGGAAAAGAGCAAACTTATTACAGAATATTTGAGGGGACTTGTGGGATTGTGCATGAGTTGTTCTGGATCATCTAGCAGAAGAGCCAAAGGCAGGAAAAGGGAATGAAAGAAATCTGCTGATAATTAGGCTTGTTGCCCAGTGCCTCATCACTGCAGGAAGAGCTTAATAAGAAAATCTGTCTTATTAAGCACTATTCCTAATTATTGTCCTGGTTGAGGCATTTTCTCTGTTCTGTGTGTGTAGTAATACTGAACATCAATCCAGAGTAGCTGTTGGGTAGTTCCATAAACCTGAGAGCAAAAGCCCCATAGGTCTGAGTGCAAGATAGTGGAGAGAACAGAGAATTTGGGAGTTGATGGCTGGAGGGAGTGATGTCCAAGCTGGTTTCCAGTGGGAGAGGCAGGAGGCCTCAGTCTGTGGCCAGCTACAAGATTCTGATGTGCCAACACATATGAACAGACCAGACCATCTGTTATAGTCTGTGTTTGTGTGTGTGCTGCTTGTGTTTGTGGAGTTCTTGAGGTGTCCAGCAGTGTCTGCAGAGTGTGTGTGTGTGAGGGGTACATAGTCAACCTTGGGTGGGGCTGGGGTCAGGGGGTGGCAGCAGCCTGGCTGCAGTGGGCTGGGAAGGAGAACATCCCTGGGCTTTGAAGCCACCAGCTTTGGCTTCCCTTTAGCAGCTTGCTGTGTGCACTTCTGCTCTTCCTTAAAGGCACTGAGCCACAGGCCTTAATAGGGGTCAAATGGAGGTCTCACTGCCATGGTGAAGTTCTAAGGCAGCAATATTATGCTTTATCAATAAGTAATTTTTTGAAGGTTTGGTTTCTGCATCATGAAATAGAGTCCTGGGGGACTCAGATGTCAGGGTGTATTTGTTTATCCAGAAGCAAAATATTTGTGATAATTGTAAACATAAATAATCAGCATTTTAAAAAGAGGAATAAAAACATTGCATGTTGTTGGGAGCTGCTAGAAGTCTTTGTTAATGCCAATGTCCTTTTCTGCTTGGGAAAGAAAATATTTAAATATGAACTGTTACTCCTGCTAGGGAAATGTCACTGCTGTTGGTGGCAATTGAGAGTTGAGATGAAGTAGAATATTTGGAAATGATGATAAGTAGGCTCAGATTAATGCTGGGTTTTAGCAGCATGAAATTTGAGAGCCTGTCATGTTTTTAGCTCCACTCACTAAGATAAGAATGTAATCACTGGTACTTGAACATATGGGAAACTGGGGCTCAAAACTCTTTCAAAGCCTGGCAAGATTCGATTTTGCTTCTTAAAGAAAAGGGAAGGAACATTGTAAAATATGTATAACTGAGCGAAAGTATTTCAAATGCCTTCTTACTTTTAAAAGATGGATATTGACTAAGTTTTTAGCAACAAAACAATTATTTTCGAGCTGCACCACATGTTGAGAGTATAAAGCACTTGAAATTCATATGCTGCCTTCTGAGTTTTGAAAGAAGAGATTGGCATCATGCAGGCTGTTGTAATAAAATCTTTTCTGAGCTGTTTGTTGCTAAAGATCAAGTGTGGAATTGTTAGGGGGTACTTAAATTTATTTGATAGTGTATGGTAAATTTTTTGAGGGAAAAGAGTAAGTATATGAACTTTTGAGAGGCTCATTAAACAGAAAATGCTTTGCAACAAGATCCTTTTTTCTTTGATATTAATGTCTTTACTCTAGTGTTTGAGGACTGAGTAGGAACACAGCCTTGGTTAGTGTCAACTGGTCCCCATCAACAAGTGTTTTTACGATCTTTGTTTTCCTCTGAAAGCAATGTAAGAATAAAATGAGGAGAAGCTCACCGTGAGCTCAGCCCAGAAAGCCAATGGAATCCTGGGCTGCATCCAAAGGAGTGTGGGCAGCAGGTGTAAAGAGGTGATTCTCTCCCTCTACTCTGCTCCTGTGAGACCTCACCTGGAGTACTGCACACAGTTCTGGTGTCCTCAACATAAGAAGGGCATGGAACTGTTGGAGCAAGTGCAGAGGAGGCCACAAAGTTGCTAAGAGCACTGGAGCATCTCCCTGTGAGGACAGGCTGAGGGAGTTGGGGCTGTTGCAGTAGAGAATTTGGCTTTTGAAATATTCTGGGATATAAAGATCTGTGAGTTACAAGGGAGCTGGAGAGGGACTCTGTGTTAGGAACTGCAATGACAGGACAAGGGGAAATGGGTTCAAACTGAGGGAGGGAAAGTCTAGGTTGGATGTGAGAAAAAAGTTTTTTCCCTATGAGGTTGGTGAGACCCTGTCCCAGGTTGCCCAGGGAGGCTGTGGCTGCCCCAACCCTGGCAGTGTTCACAGCCAGGTTGGATGAGCCTTGAGCAACCTGCTCTGGTGGGAGGTGTCCCTGCCCAGGGCAGGGGTTGGGCCTAGATTATCTCTAAGGTCCATTCCAACACCTAAATTTTATGATTCTATGAAAATGATCTTTTTTCAAAAAAATCCCTTCATTTCATCCTCCTGATGAAGGATTTAATGGCCTTGTTAGACTTTGTGTGTAATTGCTAATCACTAGTAATTTGGGGTATTTCCCTGTAATGCAGATGTAAATATGGACTTTTGAGCCTGCTTAGAGAACGGAAGCTCTTGTGTGGAAAATAGGAAGGCTAGTAGTATTTGGTACTGGAGGTCTGTGTTGTGTGTTTGGTTTTAAACAACAGCAATTCACAGTATGACTGAGGTTTGAGTGCACCTCTGGAGATGGTCTGGTCCAACCCCTGAGTCAAGCAGGGTCATTTAGAGCTCTTTGACCAGGACTGTCCAGGCAGGTTTTGAATATCTCCAAGGACAGAGATTCTGCAACCTCCCTGGGCAACCTGTGCCTGTGCTCAGTCACCCTCACGGTGAAAAATTGTTTCTTGATGTCCAGGTGGGACCTCCTTTGTTTCAGTTTGTGCCCACATTGTCTCTAGTCCTGTCACTGCTCACCTTTGAGAAGAGCCTGGCTCTGTGCTCTTTGCACCTTCCCTTCAGATGTTTGTATGCATTGGTAGAATCCTCCAGAGCCTTTTCTTCTCTAGGCTGCGCAGTCCCAACTGTCCCAAATTTAAATATCTTTTCTGAAGTTCTATAATAAAACTGATTTATAGTGACTGATCTTTATACAGTAGCAGATGTATTTCTTTCCTGTGTTGTATAGGGCTTTAGTAATAAGGTTTGTAAAGAGTAGCTACACAACACATTCTGACTTAAGGTTTTTATGATGGTCTGCATTGATGAAGCCTTGTTGTAATGATGACTATGGAAAAGGAGATTTTAATCAAGTGGATTGGATGTGTATACAGAGAGTTGTTTCTTCTCTTTCTGACTGTATATTGTCTTCAGCATTGGAGACATTTTCCTAGTGTGGTTGTTCTTAAAGCAGTTTTGGAACACAGTGTTAGTATTAGACTGATGACATTTGTGATGGGAAACACCTACCTGGTTTCTGACAGTGACTTTGAGGGTGTTTAATGAAGCCATAATAATCTTTCATGCTCTCTAGCTGATTGCTTCTTGTGTGGTATTGGCTAGTAACCTCTACCTAATTATGCAGAGCTGTTGGTTTCTTAATTTCCTCATGAATGAAGGGAAAGGAGCAGTGTGTGTCTGTGTAGCTTTAAAATCACAACATTAAAGCCTTGTGGTTTTAATGGGGTCTGCTACATGGAACTAATCACTGCTGTCTCAATGACCTTCTCCCCCTGCAATAACATTCCATGCATGCAAGTTAATTAAAGCATGAATGTATAGCAGAACTGAGGAACACGTTCCAGCTTACCTTGGAGTACTGGAATCAATATTTACTCTGTGAACCTGGGAGAAAGACAGCAAAAAGGGAGAAGCTTCTGTTCATAAGTAATGCCAGAGGAAGAAACAAAATACCTGCAAGCAGCCAAAAACCAGTAAGCAGTATTGAAGAGATGAAGAACTATTTGCATATGTCAGAAGTTCATAGTGAAATAAAGAATTTAATTTTCCTGTACAGTATTTACTTAGCTTGAAAATTTCTAGGTATCTGGAAGCAGATGCAAAAAAGCCCTGAGGACTAAATTAAAAGTGGAGAAAGCTATCTGTGAAGGCTGAGTCAGTGGGGAAACAGGGGAGAGTCAGATTAGGTGTTAGGAAAATGTTTTCCCTGTGAGGGTGTTCAGGCACTGGAATATTGCCCAGGGAGGTGGTGAAGTCACTATCACTGGAAGTATTTAAGAGGCATCTGGATCTGGCACTGGAGGATCTGCTTGAGGGTTTAGGGATAACAGCAGTGACAGATTAATGGTTGGACTTGATGACCTTAGAGGTCTCCTCCAACCTTGATGATTCTATGAAACAGTTGATAAAATCACAGAAGAACCTTCCCAGTTATGGGCAGCAGTATTATTTAACAGAAGATCTGGATTTTGCTGGCACTGTAGCTTCCAAATTGTTTCAATCTACATATAATTAAAGCCTGAAACACACCATACTCCATTGTAAGAAAAATAGAATTAATGACCTGTTTTGGGGGAATCTAATAAAGCATCTTAGTAACTGTCAACTTTAGCTTTATGTTATAATGCAAAAAAAAAGTACAAGAGATGAGTTTATTTACATACTTTTGCCCTAACATGGAAGTGAAATGATTATATGCACCGGTAATAATGCTGCAAAACTCAGCACCAGTTTGCTTAGCAATTAAACAGGGTTTAATTATTGAAAAATTTTGCTTTAAAGGCTAAATACAACTCTTCAACCCAGATGTTATTTATACCTCAGTGTGAATATGAAAGCTAGACATTTCCAAATGGAAAAAAAGAAATCAATTATCTACAGAAGCAAATGCCTCAGGAAAACATTAATTATTATTCCAAACGCATTTGACAAATGCTGAGCTGAAATTAGTGGAGTTCAGCTCCTTCAAACTTCTGAAAGTATTAGGTAAATATCTAGGGCATGCTAGGAAGGATAATTTTTTTGCACAACTGTTAGTTTGTTTCTTCTGCCATGGAAGATTTGTCCTTTGGCAGCTTGAATTAACTGGCAAACTAAAAAAACAACATTAATTTTATA
>NW_008662988.1:0-4015 GCF_000695815.1 Acanthisitta chloris
CTCCAGGGTGTCAACTGCCCCACACAGGTCATAGTTCATAGGTCATAAACAGAAACTCAGCAGATACCTAAAAATTTTTTATTTTTATGCCTTGCAATAAAAGAAGCAAAAAGTTCAGTTCTTTGATCGTACATTTTGCCAATTCTCAGGCTAGCAAAGATCAGATATCCTCTAAAGGCTCAAGATTCGACATTAAAAAAGACAAATAATTTTCAATAGCAACCTCTAAATCATGGAACTGATGTTTGAACAGTTCAGAAACACCTGTTGAATGAAACAGGCTCAAAATGACATTATTTCATCATACTCATTTCCCAATCAAACCCAGACTTTTTTAAAGCAAACTGACATATCCAACAAAAATTGATTTCTCTCAATGCTTTCTATATTGGATTTTGTACAACTACAATTTTTCTTTCAGAAAGGCACATGAATCAACTGAGTTTGAGATGAAATTGCCAACATACTGTCAAGAAAATGACAATAATCCTTCACAGCATAAAGTCAAAAGGTTTCCAGTTGGTTTCACATAACTAAATCTCAACATGTTTTATTACAGCCTTGAAAAATCCAGAGCTACCACAGTTTGTAGTGACATAACATGATGGTACAACCTGCTTTTCCAGCATGGAACTTCATCCTGCACTCAAAAGGAAAACTCACTGTGATCTATGGGGTTTGTCTTTCAGAAACAATCTCCAGTCTTGCAGAGGCTCTATATAAACAGTGGTATTTGGATACTCATATTCCTTCATTAAATATGCATAATCATGTAACAGAAAGCCAAATATCATTATTTATGCCTGTGCCAGAGTGACCATTTACTGCCCCAATCATTCTTGGGCAATCCCAAGAGCAGGAGGATGTTCTGGGATACTAAACAAGTAAAACTATTGTAATCTGATTTGATAATGTGAATCTGATCCTACAATATTCATATTTTCAAATATCATAAGTTGCTCAGAGCACTGGAGCATCTCCCTGTGAGGACAGGCTGAGGGAGTTGGGGCTGTTCAGCCTGGAGAAGAGAAGGTTGTGTGGAGAGCTCAGAGCACCTTGCAGGAGCTGAAGGGGCTCCAGGGAAGCTGCAGAGGGATCTGTGTTAGGAGCTGCAGGGACAGGACAAGGGGGGAGATTGATTTTAGGGCAAGTTTCAACACATGTTGATACTGTGAGAGTGGTGAGCCCCTGTGCCAGGTTGCCCAGGGAGGCTGTGGCTGCCCCAACCCTGGCAGTGTTCACAGCCAGGTTGGCTGAGCCTTGAGCAACCTGATCCACTAGGACAGGGGATTGGGACTAGATGATCTGTAAGGTCCATTCCAACCCCTAAAATTCTATTATATCAATTCATTGTAGACACAAAAAAACTTCATCTGTCCTGTCCAATTCATTGTAAACACAAAAAAACTTCATCTGTCCTGTCCATGCACTGGGAAACCCTTTAATGTCTGATTCTCCTTCAAACCACTCCTGTTCTCAGGTGGTTTTCTCTTTTCCTGTGTTCTTATTGGAGTTACAGATTTATACCCTCTGTGGAGGAGCAGACAGGCTCTTTTTTTCCCTGCTGAGCCATAAGAGTTAACATTTTTGAGAGTTTAAATGAAAATATCATGATTCAAGCCTAAAAAACAAATCACCACATAGAGAAAAAACCAAAGCCAGAAGAAATTCAGACTTTATCTCAGAGGTTGGCAGTGATCTCTCCAGTTCTCTGGAGGGAAAGCAATATTTAGCCTATAAAATTAAGAACAGCCTCTGTATTCACATAGACATATTAATCAAAGAATTGAGATGAATTGCAGAAGTTTTTATGAAAATGAACATAACTTTGTTCAGATCAACAAATCCAGTCTAAAAAACCTCTATTTAGCTCCAAGAAGGACAGGAAGAAGGGAAATGTGGGCAGTCAAGTGCAATATTCAGCCTTTTAAACTCAGCTTAGCACTAGCCAAAGCAGAAACATGAGGAGCTGCTATCAACACAGAATAAAAGAGGTGCTGTGGAGAGTGTGATGTTCTCTGTCCTTTTAGAGCTTTCACTTGTGTCCCCTCAGCCTTGCAAGGCAGAATATCTGTCTTTAGTTCTCAGCATAAAGGCTTTGCTCACTAGAAGGATTTCCTTCCAAGCTGTGTTGCTAATTATAATGCTCAATTCCCAGAGTATAAGCAGATGGGACTTAGAAATGCTACATACCTTCAAGGTCATCCTTACTGATCACAATCTTTCGCCCTTCATCCATGTGGATAGCTGTCAATCAAAGCATTCAGTTAGTTCCTTGAACTAGTTGAACAGATGCACAAATTTTGCCTATCTACCTCTGTTTCTATGTGGTTGTTAAACCTTTCCCCAGGTGGAGTCAACCCAAAGGAGTACACTGGTTTATTCCCTTCCACAGGAAACTAGATTATGATAAAACTACTATTTCAAGATGTGCTAAAAAGCAAAGAGTCATGGTCACAGTAGAAGGATTTGATTCTGGGGCAGATTAGTAAACCATTGAACTGGACTTTTGTCATAGGAATTAATCCTAAAGCTTTCATCCATCCATCCATCCATAAAGGGAACAGTGCACATTCCACTCAGATCTCACAGGCAACTTCAGGGCAGTGCTGTGAAGTCTTCATAACTACTTTGATTCCCATCTGAGTAAAAGGAGCACACAAAACACAAGGAGTGCAAGTACATGACACACAGAACATGCACAGCAGTTTAGGATAAGGCTAAACCAATAAAACTACTCCCCAGAGCATGCCAGTCTATGGAGAAGAAGCTGGTTTATGTGAGACCTTCTCTTCATGGAGAAGCTCTCACAGTCTGTAGCAAGATATTCAGCTAAAGGAAGAAATAATCTTAATTCCTTAGGTGAACTAAGCCAACAGAATTGTAACTAAAATCAATTGGAAAAAGAAGACGAAATATTCAGCATCTGGTTGACCTTGCATCACCTACTTTGTGTTCTCTCCAGGTCAACAGGGTCAAGAGCTGCAACAGGTTCAGAGGCTCGAGAAGGTCTGCTGATGCCAGCACTGTTCACTGCCCTCACGCGGAACACGTACGAGCGTCCCTCGTACAGACCAGTCACAGGGTACTTGCAGACCTTGACAGGAGCATCATTGCACTGGACCCAATCTTCCAAACCTACTTCACACCTTGGAATAGCAGAAGACAGCATGTATCAGCATCATCTCATCATAAACATGGACCATCCTACACACACATCTGGCCAGAATCACAGATGTCATCCCCACTAAGCTGAGGAACTGAACCTGACACCTCCTCAGTGGAAGTCACACACTTTACACACTGTTCTCCCTTCACATAACCAATTCCCACCCTGCTCATATTCTTTCATAATGCAAAGATCATTTTTCTTCCATGGTTGCTGCAATTTTCAGATCTCTCTGCTTCCCTTCTGTTTCATTCTCTTCCTTGTCCTATAAGGAATAAATTATTCCCTTTTATTTTTAACATGCATCTCCCCAGAACATGCTGAAATTGCAACATTCACCTAATCTATCCATTCCTTTCTTGTCATATTTTCAAGCAAACATCTTTGTGCCTTTCCCTCCCAGAATGTGTGGACCACAGAGTGGAGGAGTCATCAAGAAGCAGCGATGTCCCACACCTGCTCCTTTGTGTGTGCATGCATGGTTTGTGTCCTACTGCCACAACCTCCTGTGGAGAAGGTTGTTTTTTGCTCTGACAGTACCAGGAAAAACAGGGTCATGATCAAGGGCTCTTTGCCACTGCAGTAATCCAAGTGACATGTCAAAAAGCAAATCTGACTAGATCATACACAAAATAGGTGAAATACTCCCCTGATCTATGCACTGTACAAATTGGATACAGATGGCAGAGTCCCCAGGTCTCAAGTTAATTTCCTCCTCTTGCCTGCCATCCATAAACCAACACTGCCCAGCAATTCCCAGACACTTAGCACTGAACTTGACCAAATTGCAGGGTAGAAAACAGCAATGAGCTGAAAATGTTGCTGAACAGCCCCAACTCCCTCAGC
>NW_008662989.1:0-4866 GCF_000695815.1 Acanthisitta chloris
CGCCTCGTCGGTGCGTGTGGAAGTTTATCCGGGAGAAGCGGCGACATGAAAGCCATGCCCCAAGAGTAATTGGCGTTGACCGCGAGGCAGCGGAGGAACAGCTTGTTTTGGGTCGAGAGATTGGGATCCCGAGGAACTTCTTCGCTGGGAGCTTCTGTTCGAGCCAGAATAAATCCTTCTGCAGGACAGATTTATGGGGCTGATTCATGATGTGTGTCACATCTGTGAGACCGTTGGTAGACTACAGGCATTTTTTAAGGCTGTTGTCAAGTTTGGGTTCTTTTTTTGGCACTTTCTAAAAGGCATTGGAGTCTGTGGCCAAACCACAAAATTAGCTTCAGTAACAGCCTGACCAAGCCCAAAGGTCTGCAGCCACTGTAAAATACATTTATTTAAAACCAAAATCGCACCATTTCAAGCATGTGACTTGCTTCGGATAAAATTTATTCTTAGGCAGAAAACTCACACAGAGCTTAGATATCACATAATTCTGCAAATGTAATTATAATGACTTCATGTTGGTCCTCATCTTTGGGGTGACAGGTGTTAGTCTCACTTTGAAAAACTGTCATTTTAGATGGTTATTAAAGTTCCTACTTCAAGCTGCACTTTTCGTGTAACAATCACCTAAGCTAAGCAGATGTCTCCAGCTATCCTTTTTCTGTTAAATACATGTACCCCACAGTGACATAAACAATGTCTTTTAAAGTCATTCTTAAAATGTGGAGGGAAAGGAAGTAGCTAAGACAGCAAGAGCAGGCGCTTTAATGGCCTGTCTAATGTAGCAAAGAATTCTCTGGATTCCATGGAAATCAAACATTTGCAATGCAGAATTAGGAAGAAGATCTGTGTGGTACAGCATGACCATAGTATAGTCATGGTCAGGGCCTATTCTTACACTCTGATGCATGGGGTTTTTTGTTAAGAGTAAACAATACAACACAATCATCATTATTGTAAGATAGATCCAACCTTTTCTGGCCATGTTTTCTCTTCTGGAATGTTTCAGAATTACATTGCTATATAACGTTTTCAAACTTGCTTTCGTTTTAGACCTGTCACAGACTGCTTAGAAGTAATTACAGACTTCAGAATTCATTCAGTGTTCAACCACCAGTTGAGCATAAATCCATTTGTCATCATATGTATAACCAGAGAGCCAATGCTCTAATTTGGTTCAACAAAGTGTAGAGATCTGGACCTAAGTGATGTATAGCGAAGCCAGTTTCCCATCATAGCCAATGATGAGAAAGAGGTGCTTTAGGGAGCAGATCACCTCATTCTGAATATCCAGTCTAAAATCCATCACATGGATTGAACTCTGTTCTCTTTGTTGTAAGGGTAGAGTTAGGCAAGAGAAAACTTTGTTACAAACTAACTTTCTGGCAGAAAGTGACAATTTCCTCAGAGTGGGACGGGTTATTGAGGAAAGTCTGACACTGAGAAATCTGACTAATGGAGTCTGAGGTGGAGACTGGGCTAGAAGACAGGCTAGCGATGACAAGTAACTGTCAGGTGAAAAGATGGGGTGAGATGTTGGCCTCACCAAGGTCAGTAATATCTCTCAACTATTTCAGTGGAATGAGGATTTCAGCATAGGGCCAGAAATTGTGAATAGCTGATATGTAAAGTACTCACGTCACTTTTATCTTCATCATTTCAATAATCAACACATTTGCTGTCTTGATGCATATACATATATACACTTGATGTATATATGCAATGTCAACCCAGTCTGCATAATGCAGACTCTGAAGCATTGTAGGATTTTCCAACATTTCTACAAAACAGCAGAGACAATCTGTAAGGTGTGCCCACCCCTGTGGCAGAGGCCAGCGTGAGATTTATGTATTGCTTAAGAGACTGTGATAGATGCTACCAAAGTACATCCTTTTCAGTGGGCTCACGGAATTCTTCCAAGGGAAATTTCTTGCCTGTGCAGTAGATTTGTGCAACTCTGAAGCAGTATTTAAGTAGGACTTCTATAATACGGAGACCTGTGTAGGACTCCTGCACAATAGAGAATTTCACCTGCAATATATTTGGTTCCTGTCCTTGGTAAAGTGTGTGCAGAGTGAAGACATTTGTTGGCAGTGTCTGGCTCCTGGCTTGGCTCTCAGCACAGACATAAATTTCACCGCGCACTGAAGATCTCTGTAGTGGTCTCTGCCTCAGTGGTACATGTTTCTACCTATAACAAAATTATGTTCAAGTACAGTTACACAGGGATAAATGAAGGTTTAAGCTCGAATACACATACACTTATCTGCTGAGCATATGAAAAAGGCTTTGTCCTGCAGAGGAAAACTTCTGCTCTGTGTGACTCTGATGGGAATGAGGCACCAATATGCTTCTGAAAACCCCTTTAGATACTTGCCCATATCTTCAGGCTTCTAAACACCTTTTACCAGTTCATTCATTAGGACTACACTTGAAAGATCAAACACATCTTTTCCATCCAGGTTCTGTAGATACACTGTTAAATCAGTGTTGCAGTGTTAAGTTCAGTTATTGTGCAATTTAGGTAGTGTGGACATGTAATTACTTGTCTTCATTTGCATATCAGGTAGTTAGAAATGCAAATGAACTTAACTGTGGCCATGAGTAATTACCAATGTTAAATTCCACTGCTAATTACTTGTGCCTGCAAACAGATATGCTACACTTTTACATGGCTGGACTTCACAAACGGCAGTTTTACATGTATGATTTAGAGAGAGAAAGGGAATAGAGTTAGAGAGTCATAGAATGGTTCATATGTGGTCTCTGTTGTTTGTGCACCATATGTATGTTGTCCTGTACTGAAGAATTACCAAAGTGCTTGTTTTCACAGCCAAGGAAGAGTCATAACAAGTAACTTTAAAAAAGGTAGAGCGAGTCACATCCACAGTGATGCAGATTGATGACTGAGCCCCACAGAAGAGGGGGAAAAAAAGGAATTTCAGTGTGTCTGAAGAAATAGTTCAGAGTAGATACATCAGCTGAGATAGTATTTTTGCATGGTTGAGAATATTTCTCTAATATTGTCATCTTGAATCCCTCCATATAAATTGTGTATATACATAATGTCATATTAAAAATTTAATCTTTGAGTAATTTGTTTAGCTCAAGATTTGGTTTGTTTGTTTGGGGTTTTTTACTTGCAGAGTGTAAGCACTATCTTGTATGTCTGTGTAACAAATCTTTTGATGTAAATTATTTTAAACTTGCAGTTTTGTTAGCAGGAAGTATCGAAATTCTTATTCCACCTAGAGTTTTCAGTTTATAGGGGCCGCACTGTAGAAATGCCTCAGTAACAGTGCCTGCAGCGAGATCCTGAGCTGCTGACCTCAGAAAGAACCCTTGCTGTTACTGCCTG
The DNA here is from genome assembly GCF_000695815.1 of Acanthisitta chloris. Taxonomy (NCBI): domain Eukaryota; kingdom Metazoa; phylum Chordata; class Aves; order Passeriformes; family Acanthisittidae; genus Acanthisitta; species Acanthisitta chloris. The sequence continues at coordinate 3,359 of NW_008662989.1, forward strand.
CACTCCTGGGGAGGAGGAATAACCTCTTACCAGAATGTCATGAGAATGTGAACCAAGCTTACCAAAGTTCCTGCTATATCCAGTCTCTTCGCGCTCTTTCTATGCCAGAAAACCTGTTGGTGTTTTGTTAATTGAATGTGGAACAGGAGGGAAAAGACTGTCTTCTTTCTCCATTACAAAAAATAAAATACCATTCCTTACAAGTCTTGTAGATGGGATTTGTTGAAGCATGTGCACAGACACAGGGAATAGTCTTAAAGAAATAGTGATTCATTTATTTAATGTATTTTCATCTGCAGTTTAATCCAATTAATTGTACATATTTTAGTATAAGCTACATTACGATGTGTCTTTCAACTACTGCAAATACATTGCATATATTACAATGTGCCTTTCAACTACTGCAAATACATTGCATTCACTGATTTGTTTTTCTCTTCATGACATATGGTAATGTGAATACATTGCAGTGGCACAATTCAGCAACCAAAATCGTTGAAAAGAGCAGCAGTGGACACAGTTTGGAATTCATGCCTAAATCACCATGGGTGAAAGGCATGGTTTTTGCATGAGGCTTATCTAAACAATAACAAGAAAAAATCTGGTGAGAAACAGGTAGAAAGTCTTTGAGAATTTAGAAGGTGAATTGGGAGCACTGACCCAGGGCCATGCTAATGACTTTCTGGTCCCAATGCACGGCTAAGCAGTCTTGGCCACTTCTGTGACTGTTGTTCTCATTTGTTACCTTCCAACAATCTATTAACCATGTTTGGGTAGAAGGGGAGCATTCCCACACAAGAGAAGATTTCCAGCCAACGCAAGTCAGCACCCCAGGAACACTAACATAGAAAGCTCTGTTAATTTACTGCAGTGGGGAATCTGTTACTGTGATTTTAGAAGTCTTGTTTGTTAGCTTTAGAAAGCTTATAGATTTTCTTTTTTAAACAAAGGAGGTGTTTGGTTTGTGTTGTTTGTGCACCTCACCCCTTCTCAGATATTATGGTTTGTGGTCCTTGTCTATGTTATTTTAACACTTAATTTTTCAATAAAATGCTTTCTCACAGGTTCTGCAATGCTCCTGGTTTACCTTGCTAAATGGAAATTCAGGTCTTGAAATCAGCTAACCCTGCTGAAGCACACAGCAGCTCTGCAGTGTCATGGTCATTAACAGTGCCAATCACAGCATTCAGGAACACTTTTTTCTTACCACCATTACAGGTGCCAGTGAAACACTGGAGCAAAATGAATGGGGTTAGTGACATTACAAAACAGAATGCTTGCCTTGAGAGAGAAACCTGAAAATACCTGAGAGACAGGGGAAGGATGACTTCGTCCAGCTGAGCTGCATCCAACATTTTTATGTACCCAATATTAAGTATAGACAGCCTCATGTATCAAATGCACATAACTTTACCAGTTATGTAAACCTAATCCATTCCAAGCTCTTTCATAGTTTTCCAGCATGTATGGATATGTGCAGAATGCTTCTTTGTCTGGCTAGAGGAATG
>NW_008662989.1:4885-7876 GCF_000695815.1 Acanthisitta chloris
ACCTCTTTTAGTGATGTTGATTCACTAGAGATTATTAGGATGTGGTTGGGGCCTAATGAAAGGAGTGATTATGGTTCATTATTTTTCATATACTTTCTGCCATGAAGCTATATAATGCCTAAGTGAATTTATGCACATTTCTTTCCCTTCACTGTCTTTTAAACCTGGAGGCTGATTTTAGTACAGTCTGATATATGAGCAGGAAGGTCTCAGAGGCAGGTGAGGTTCCTGTAAATTTTGTGAATGTCAGTGTTGGCTGCTTGTCCTAGAGTTTACCTTTTTCCCTTGGCTGGCCACTACTTTCAGGCTGGCCCACACTCCCTAGGCACCCTGGTCTGTACCTGAGGCTTCAGCATACAGTGATTCATCTGCTGGTCAAAACTGGTCATGGCCTGGAGTTTTAATCCCTTCCCAGTTTGAACTCTTTGTGACCAGGCTTGGCTGTGCTCATCTGTGACGCTGAACAGAACACTGTCACTGTGGTTTCTGTGTCCAGGGGCAGAATGACAACTAGAAAAGACCATGCTGGTTTTGGTACAGGCTACACACATCCTATTCACCAGCTCAGTATCAGATCAACAGCCACACTGCTGAGCTCTTCCTTGCCTCTGCTGCAGTTACTGCTCCATTTCTTCTGTGCTCATAGAATTATTTGCATGACTGTTATTAGTGTGTAGGGATATATGTCAAATCAATCCCTATTGTAGAACTGAGATATATAAATGCTTCCATTTGCTGCCATCTTTAGGGTTAGGTTAGAGGTGAATCATGGAATGGACAGGATGTTGTAGGATTAGAGAGACTATTTGGCAATAGAAGTTTCTATTTCTAGCAATATACTGAGGGGGGATTTAAATATAATAGGATAAAATAGGATAACTGTCACTGACAGCTTTCAGAGAACTTTTAGGCTGTGGTTAGGGACAAAAATTAACAGTGTCAATGTAAGAAATATTTATTTTTTGCTGATATGACCAGTTCACATCTGGGCATTAGCCTTCCTACAAATTTATTGTTCGAATTTCTTTTTAAGTTAATACATACATGAACAGTGGAATGACTTGGGATTGATTTAAAGCTCTCTAAAGAAAATACAAATGGTTTAAAAGAGTATATGCTGAATGATAATTGCTTTGAATGCATAAGACTGAGACAATTGAGAGTGAAATCTGTAATGTCTGAGATGGAGAGTGAACACTGGCTTTGCAAGCAGCTACCATGAATATATGTTCCACTAGCGAGCATCATGTCTTATGATCTAGAAAGTGAAAATAGTCTTGGATATTCATGTGTCAGCTCAGCTGTTACCTGTTCACTGTAACTAATTAAATACCTAGAACCTAATGCCACTGTCCCATTTTGTCACTTTGTTGGATATTAAGCATGAAATGTTCTCATTTATATGTAGAACAAGGAGAAATAATTTTAAGTTTTCCACTTGCGAGGATGCGGAGAACAGTCTCTTAATAAAGGTAGGTCATCTTGTTAAGAAACACAACAGTTTGCATTCTGCAGATACTATCAGAACAGTACTGTGGAGGCACAGTAGGAGGAACTGCATGAATGCAGTTCTGATGCAACTGTAAATATAAATTTATTACTGCATTGCCTGTTTCATGGAGGTATGAAAGAATGAATGTTTTGTTTGAAATGTCAATTATAAAACTAGTCAAGCCTAATACTAGCAAATGGCAGTATCTTTTGCTCAACTGGACTATTGTATATATTTGCATGTAGGCAGGCAGTGTTTGAGTGTGGTATTTAAAGAAAAGCTTGAAAAATTGAGCAGAAACAGGATGTTGCACTGTACTAGATAAGACGCTCTGCTGGCAGGAGAAACAAATGGGATTTGTTCCCAGCTACCTAGATTGTTTAGTGCTGGCTTTGCTTTGTTTTCTGATTGACTACATAATGTCAAGCCATGGAGCTGGGACCAGGACCTAAATCTTGCCCTAAGAGGCAGGTATCATAAGTATCAGACATCAGAGTCAGTCAGTCTTGCCCACATCCCACCTGCCCTGTGTCATAGCACTTGCATTTTTATATAGAGAGGGTCCAGAATAAAAAGGAGAGCATGCTTTCCAGGACTGTGCTGCCTAGTACTCCAGGCAACTTTTTTTGCAGTTGGGAGACTGGGCTTCATTTCCAGATCCTCTGTTTTGTGTGATGTAACTACTAGGTGGTTATGGAAAAGCTGGACTTCCTGCAGCACTTGTGTATTCAGTGGGCTCACCACTGCTGCTGATGTACCTTACCTGAACACACCCCTCAGATCAGACTCTGGTAGGGACATTGCTGGGAGTCAGACATTTAGGTTATGCTCTGTCTCACATCTGGATCACAGAGATTCTGCACTGCACACTCTTGGGCAGCTCTGCACGTGAATGGAAAGCTTGCAACCTCAGATCCAAAGTGTAAATTTCTGTTGAAAAGTGAGGACTGCTAAGTCCTGCTGTTGCTGCAGTGAGGGGTTTCTAGGTCCTTTTATGGAGGGTTTATGTCATAAATTGTTTGACATGTTTTAGATATTTAAACCACCTCTTAAGCTCTTACAGTTCCTCACTACATAATTTTGTTAAGCCTCAGTGAACTAATTTGTTCCCCATTATTAAAACGAAATGTGGAAATAAGATATCTAAATAATAGTAATCTGGTTTTTGTCATCTGAGATGTGTACCTGGACAAAAAAAAGCACTCTTTTAGTAAGTCAACATACCAGTTCCTCACAGTACAATGCCAGCAGTAGCCAAGTAAAACATACCTGTTGTGTAATTCTGTGCTGCATTGTAAATTTTGCATAGCAAAAGCTAACAGAACATTTAGTTGATATACTGTATCTCTCTATTATGTATAATATCTCTTCATAAATATGCATGCATAGCAAAACTGTGGCAATTTGAGGAATTTATGTAAAACTTATGAATTCTCTTTGATATCACAGGTCCTCAAGATACATCTGTTTCAACCTGCACGCTCTGTATTGAAAAGAGA
>NW_008662989.1:7894-13391 GCF_000695815.1 Acanthisitta chloris
CATTGAATTTTCAAAGGACATTGCCACAAGGCCAACCATGGAACATAATGAAATGCTGACAACCTGAAATCAAATGGAAGACCTTCAGACAAAAAGAGCTGGCAATTGCTCAGAATGATTTATTTGCCCAAGTGGGTTAGTTACCAAAACATTGATCACATCTTGGCAAAACTTGGTGATGCTGAAAGAGCAGTAAAAGCCAGAAAAGGGAAGGTAACTTAATAGCCATTCTGGAGGAAGACAGAAGAAATCAGAAGAAAAAACTTGTTGCAGGAATGAACTAAGTTCTTTTCTGCTGTCACGGGCAGAGGCAATTGAGATCATAGAATTAGTGGAATTGCAAGTCTAGATTTAAATGAATGTTTGACCAACTTAGGCAAACCTAGTTAGATAATAAATGGAGATGGGATAACCTTTGGTGGATACAGTGAGAAGCTGGAGAGAGCTAATGTTACGGTCTTAATTATGAAACTTTCAGACTTCTGCTTCACTGGGCAGTCTTGGAATACAATTCTGAACCCACTTAAACCAAAACTATTTGAAGGTGAGATAGGTTTTCAACCCTTAAACTCTTTAACCTTTACTTTAAAATCTGTTAAATTAGGGTATGGATATTCAAATATGTCCCCTAGTGAACAGATACAGTAAGATACCTTTCAAAACAGAAAATAATGTAAAAAATCTACATGTTAAATCATGCCTGGAGGTTTCTGAAATGGAAAAATATAAGAAGAGTATGAGGATGAATAATTACTAGTACTAAGAATATGTTGAGATTTTAGCATTGGGCTTCCAAGTGCTAAAATGAAGAAAGAGATACAAGTCTAGTAGACTTTGACTCAGCATTATGTGTAAGGCTTAGGTATGCTGTAATGTGAATAAAGCTGCATTATACAGCAGTTTTAAGGAAGGATTTTTGAAGTCTCTCTGCCAGGGGATAGTGAAAGATTTGTTCTGGTCTGTTCAGTGTGAGCATCCTAGAAGGAATTTTTTGAACCAGTGTGGTTTAGGGGCTTCTGTAATTTCTGTGGTAAGTTTGGAGAAACATACATACTTATTAAACTCTTCATAAATGTCCCAGTCCCATAAACCCTACACATTACTCAGCCTTTGTAATAAACCCAGGAATAGTTACTGTAAGCAGGTGGCAGGAATCAACCGTTTCAAGAATGAAAAAACAATCTTTCATTCATGAGGTTTATTTCCTTAGCATTTATTTCTTGTGAAACAAGAGTGCACTTTTTGAGGCACAGGACTAAAAGAAAGTGGGTTTTCACCACCAGATAATAACAAAACAAAACCCAGTGCTGTAAGAGGACATGAAATTCTTACTGAGCAAACTGCTCAGCTACTACTGCATGCAATTGTATTTAAGGTATGTCTGTCAGCACCTCTTTGCCCTGTTTCTATGACATTTACTTCCCAAAGCCTTTATTTTGCACTAAATCAGGCAATTTTCATTGTCCTGAGTTATGACAGTTGACGTTATTATATATTAGGCAGCAATCTGACAACTATTATGTACAGCCAATTTCAGATTATTTTGGTAGTGTGCATAAAGTGATCACATGTTCTACATTCACTATTGGAAGGTCAGTATTCCTTTGGAAGTAGAAGGGATTTTAATTCTTAATTCCTATTAAATCTATTGGGAGTTAAGCAGAGAAACCTCTGGCAAAACTCATGAAAGTTCAGATTTCTACTGCTTTACATTTCTATCTACTGCTATAATAATTTCCTTGCTGGCCCTTCTGAAATTGAGAGCATGTAATCCTTTTTACTGGGATTTCAGTGTTACTTCTGGATAGGAAAAGAAAATTTACAGAGTTCTCATTTAATACACAGAACCTCCCATAGTCTAGGTGAAGGGAGTTCTTGATGAAATGTTTGACATAGACACAAACCAGATTGCTGGTATTACTGAAATAATAACAGCAAATCAAAGAGGTAAGCAGATGTACATCAGACATGTACAGTACACATACATTAGACGTGTGTGAAGAGGCACTTTATATTAGCATGGTGTCCTTGAGCCTGGGCTGACTTGTGGATTTCCCTTTGCCTTGGTTGAGAAATCTTGGGGGTAGGGTGCAAAATAATGGGGTCTAAGTTGAATACACAAATTCTGAAGTGTGTTTGTGCAGTAAAAGTAGGGAGAATATTTTTTTCTAATATTTATTAAGATGTAGGTCAAATAATTTACTGGTAGCAGACAGAAGGAAAAAAAAGGCAGAATCTATTTTAAGAACCAATTTAGATTTTCACATAAATGGAAATCAGGAATAATTCTACTGCATTACACAGAAGTATAAGGGCTGGTGCAAGGTCACAATGAAGCCTCTTGTGTTTTCTGTTCAAAATGAATTTAAATCAGGATGACTGCACTGATTTCAGCAACTTTAGGCTGGTTTTTAACCAGATGAAAATTTGGCATTCAGTTATCACAATAAGTAATTCAGCTAATATTTTTCTAAGGAGAGATATAAGGATGAGGTCTGATGTGGCTGTAGTTCCCCATGAGCACCATCTGGTGCAAGGTGCACTACTGGTCAAATGGCAGGGGCCCCTCCATCCTATCAATGTAAATACTGCATCCAAACCTGTATTTTGTCTTTGACCTTGTCCTAAACTCCCACTCATGCCAATGGGAAGTCCATGTGTAACAAAGTCTTTTATTCTGGCTGTCAAGTCTTAGAATTTTCAAAATGTTGACTTGGACAGGAGTTGAGATAATTCACATTTGGGGCTTTGCACTGAAGCACTTGAATTCCATTTGGAGTACAGTACTAGCCCCATAAACCCATCTCTAAAAATCCCACTCTGAAAAGAGGATTACTGTACATGTGCTGTATTTGCTCCCTTTTTTTCCATAACCTTTTAATGCCTCAGGGATTGAGTTTCACTAGACACAGTGGGAGAATCCTGGTACATCTGGTTTCCCTGTGGTCTTACATGATGACTGAACAGCCTCACAGCTTTTGCAGTCAGGTTCCCTATGGGCTCACACTGTGATTAGATTTGTTCACCACAAATATATCCTTGTTTGCCATAAAGCTATGAGTGAATTGAGCTGCTGTTTATGCATCCCATTTACAACTAGGATTTCATAGAATCATACAGTAAATTAGGTTGGAAAAAGCCTCCAGAGGTCACCTTGTACATTTCCTGGCTCAGTCTCTTTCCAAGGATTATTCCTTTTTTCCCCTTTTGTGGATGGGCAATTTAGAAATATCTTTTCAGCCGACAGAATGTCCTTTGCTTTCATACTTCTCCTGGATGCACATATGCCAGCCCACACAGATTCCGTATTTTAAAAGAGTATATACAGAGTTCTTAAAAATTAAGTGTACCAATACTGAATTTTGAAATGTGAAATCTGGCATGGAAGAAGGTTAAAGATGTATAAGCCACACAGCTATTCCTGAATGTCTAAACAAATAGCTCATCACCTATCTGGCTTTTGTCACAGCAGGAGATGACTCTATGGAGCAAGAGGGTACCAGTGGCCTGGGCATGCATTTGGCACCCAGGGAGACACAGCTGCCTGTCACTTCACAGGCAGAGCCTGAGGTTAGCCAGCATCCTGTGCATCAGGACAGCCTGCTGCCATAACCCTGGCATGGGGGATGGCTGTGACAAAGTTACATGGGATTCAAAAGACAGTTTGGTCACTCCTTCAGGAGAGCTTGATTTCAATTTAGGACAATAAAATTTTTTGAGCTGACTTCACTGAGATTTTCACCAGGGCCATAACTGTTACTAGATAACACTGACTTGTTCTTGGAAAACCACTTTTTGCCTATTTTTTTAATGTAAAATAGTTTCTTGGATTTATATTTTCTTTCTGCAAACACAGTGGAATGAAAAACATGGCTGTGTGACATTTATTGCTGAATACTGGTTTCTTATTGGGAAGCACTCCAGATATACAATCAACATATTTCATTTTTACAGAGATGAAAAGTTACTTAGGCAAGGCCCATTGCAATATTAATTTTTATGAAAAGGGACTTCTTTTTAGTAGATATTGACTACTTTATAGATTATATACTGTCTGCAAATCTTGGATAGACTTTTGGAAGCTGACCACAAATATCCTTTCTGTAAAGATCAAATTTTAGCAAAGCTTAATTGTTGTCTGCTATTCATGCAGACACTGAAATAAATATGTGCTTTTGAGGAAAAATGAGTCAACATGGCTTCTGCTGATCCTCCAGGTCATTTAATAGATTCAAATAAAGTTTAAAACTGCTACCATGGGACTTACGAACAGTCATGTTAGGTTAAATTCTGAGAAATAAGTGCAGGTATGGAGTATGTTATTTCCATAGCCATATCAGTTCAGAAATAGGTTGGCAGAAAATGTCCTTGAACAGTTCTAGAATTAAAGACATTCTCATTTCACAGGTAATCCATGAAATCAAAAGCATATTTTGACAGAAGTGACAATATTCTTCACTTTAATTCTGCCAGGATTAAAATTGATCATGTGTTAGGACTGATGCTTTTCTGTGAGAGGGTAGGGAAGGGACATGCATTTGTATTATTTATTAGTAGCATCATCAGTGTGTGCAAAAAGCTGCACAAACAGAAGAACAGAAAAACAGAAGAATAAGACAGACCTTTCTCTTCTAAGTTTTACAGAGCTATGTTGCTCTGCAGTATTTTAACTTCATTCAGGAAAAGAAGGTAATTTTCATGCTTTTATACTTGCCAAGTGGAGAGTAGCAGTATGAAGATGTATGCAAAAATTTTGTGCCTTGAATGAATGGAGCTGAGAAAGCTGCTGGTAATGTTGGTTCCAGTTAAGATTTCCAAGACAACGACTAGTGAGGAGGAACATAGCCAATAGAGGAAGGCTGAAGCAGAAAACAAACTTTAATCCAACCCAGCAGCAAGCTGTAGTTTTTTACAATAATGTGCTTGGGCACACAGTTCTTTCTTCCCTGCCTCTAATGTTTACAGCTTCTAGGTCTGATGAAGGGCACTCAGCTTTCAGGCCTTCACTAGCGCTTATACAGGTCTCTTTTGCTTAGCACTCTAAAGGGAGGTTTTGTTTTGTTTTTCTCATGAAAATCTGTTCTGATCAGATGAATGATCCAGAACCAAAAGGCTCTGCTGTCTAGTGTGCCTGCACCTTAATGTGACAGAGTTTCTGACATATTTTCAAATTTCATTACATAGAAACTGAACTGAGGAGACTGGTACAATGCCTGGGAATATTTTGAATGTCTGTATCATTTTATTGCTCTTTTAATTTTAGTTCAAAGATGCACTTTTATCTTATTTACCATACTGTACTTGGTATGTAAATTCCAGCTTGCTTTCAGGAAAAATTTATTTCCAAATATTAGAAATGTAATATTTGGTGCTACTGCATCAAAATAACTTAATTTAAAAACTGGTTACGTTCTTTAACAATTGAACACTTAGTAGTGTAGTCAGTATCTAATGTGTTAAAAACTTGTCTCTTAAAAGTTCTGAAGATTGATTTCAG
>NW_008662989.1:13421-18281 GCF_000695815.1 Acanthisitta chloris
ACCTCAAATCTTGCCGAGTACATTTGCTGCATTTGATTCTGAATTAGTGGTCTTACTTTTCTCATCTGATGAACAACCCACACTTTCTGTTGACTTCAGATAATTTGCTAAGTATTTTTTCAAATATAAACCAGGAGGACAACCAGATCCAAGCCATCCTTTCCGCCACTCTTCACCATCTCATCCTGACACCAGTTCAGATCTGCCAAACCTTTTATCAGATGTAAAAATGAGTGGAAAGGTTACTTCTGTAGTATAATAATTATAACATTCACCATGGTAACAGACCTATTACAGTTCATTCATTTAGTCATGTTTTCTCTTATAAATGGTGAACTCAACTCCCTATTCCCTTCTCACAAAGCTTATGTTTACAGCTTTGTGCAAAGATGAATCAGGGAGGGTTTCAGACTGTGTCTAGTCAGTACACAAGAGTCTCTGGTCTAGTCCAGGGACAGCCCCCATGGCAGGGGCATGGTGGTCAAGAACCACAAGCACAACACACTCCAGAAAACTCATGGAACATTCTGAAGATATCACCTGCTTCTTGTGACACCACTGCAAGTCAACAATTCTCGTTCCACTTGTCCCAAGAATTTGATTGGGATGCAAACATTAATACCTGCAAACATGTAGAGGTCCCCAGATGGAAGATGTCATAGAATTGCCAGGTCTCACAACAGTATTAAAGCAGCACCACCACCAGCAGCAGGATTTATCTGAGTAGGAGAAAGGATTCACAGCAGTTGTTTACCAGCATTCATAAACCCAGAGAAGCAAGTGCATTAGGAACTGGGTGAAGCATTTCTATTCTAGCCCCAGGCACTGCTGTACTGAGTGGAATGCTAAGGTCTAGCTGGTGTGCAGCACTTGAAGGTGTGCCATGAGGAGCGAAGGACTTCTGTCCATCCACAAGGGGACCCTACACTGACTATTAAAATGTTCTAGAATGGCTGGTTTCCAGACATATGGTTAAAGCAGGTGAAAATCATAGCAGTCAAAAGCTACTCCTTCCTGATCTGCAGCTTTCTTTTGCTAATTAGAGGGTAGGTTGTATTTGTTAGGAGGTGGACACTGTCAGACTGCATTTGCTTTCTGCTCTGAAAACAGCTATTAATGGTATTAGTTTAGTGCACAAGGTGAACTCCTTTGTGCACTAGCTGAAATCCCCAAAGAGCTAGTACTCCATTTTCACAAATTGCTGTGATAAAACAAGTTATTTAAAAGTCTAAAAAAAGTATCATTCAAGTAGCTAAAGCACTAGAACATAATTTTTCTTTAAAAAAAAAAAGAAAATGGCCCTTTATATCCATGGGTCTGCAGCTAGAAAACTGACATAAATGACTATTCTGGTATAAAGGCAACTACATAATATTGAAAATTCATAGTCAAAAGGAAGAATAAGTACTTGAACTTTTCCTTGTACCAGAGAAACTGGATTCTTTGCAACTGCAAGCTGACGGTGTCAAAGTAAGGGGACCAGTCCCTTTTAAGTGCTTTAAAGCAACTGATATTGAAATAGGATAAACAAGTAGTAGGACCAAGAGGAGTATGCTCACTGTACAAAAGTTAAATGAAAACACACCTTATGCCACAGAAGTTTGTAAAGTTTCTAACATAAGCTAAGCAAAAGTTGGTAAGAAAACAATAGGAGGAAAATCAACAGTCATTTCTGTCATCCCAACTTTCCTTTTTATAAGAACTACTTCATCAAGCTGATGACAAATCATATGTGAAAGTTTATTAAGACAGAAGAAAAACAGGTATGTGATTTTACACTCATCAACAAATACAAGTCTTTAACAATAAAGCTTCTGTCAAAACCCAGGAAACAAAGCCATTCCGCTGTGCAAACCATACAGCTTCGGGCAAAGAACAGAGTTTCTCATGTGCCTATTGCCTGAAGATAATTACTCTGCTAAAATTCTGTTCTGCAGTGAAACTTGCCCAATTCTGTGAAACTATTGCCAGGGATCTTTTCCAAGTTGAAGATAAAGAAGTTTGTGAGAAGTTGCTTGTGATAGAATGTATTCTATTGAAAGAGCAATGCTTAATATTCTACTGAAAAACTGGCAAAATTACATAATTTTGGGAAATATAAAGTGAATTGAGTGGTGATTTTGCAGCTTGGGTTTCTTTTTACAGTGTAATGGAGTTTAGCCAGGTTAGAATACCAATGATCACACCTGATGTGTGTTTGCATCCATCCATAATCATGTAAAGGATCATCTCCTGCTCCAAGGCAGCTTTCAAAGGTGATGCTGTCTGAAGCTCCTCTTAGGGCTGTAGATTTCATTGTACATAGTAACTGTGCACCATGTCCCTTTCTGACTTTTGAAAGTGACAAATAGGGTTCAAGAACAGCTACCTAGCAAGCCTTGCATCTCATCAGAGTAACTCTGTGACCATTATTATTCTTGGAACCTGACAGCAGAAACCTATATTCTTGTGGCTTGCTGGATTAAGCCCTACAGTTTCAACGCCATGCAATTTCAGAAGCTTTCATTTTACCTTCCACCCTCTATCAACCATGAGAGAGGGATATAAATTGCAAGACTGAAATAGCCAGGGTTTCTGTCACCTCAGAGGTTGGAGAAAGAAGTCAAATCAGCCAAAAATGGCATGTAGAAATCTTAGAATTTGGAGAATCTGATCTGCCCACCCAATTACATATATAAGACCTGCCTGACAACTCTCATAGCCATTACTTTGTGCTCCACTGAACCGAGACACAGAGGAAGTGGAGGAATAGTATCAAAATACATATGTCTGTATCACATTTAACATTGTTCCCCAGCTCTGAAAGATAAAGGCAGGACTTCTAGCAAGAATGGCAGTGTCCACACACCAAAGCAGAAGGTAATTCTGTGAACTGTGGAAACCTCATGTTCCTATGTTCCTTATTCTCCTGCTGTTACAGATTGTGCTCTTTGTCCCAAGCAGACAGCTAGAACACTCTAACAAGCCCAAGTGACTTGTGGTAGACATTCTTGGCTGAGCCATTTCATCTTTGATACTTAACGAAACAGGTCCTACATATGCTACTAAGTCTTTCAACCACATAACATACCACCTGACTGAGCAACAACAGAATAAGACTATTTACATCTCGCATTTGCATCAGGATTTTTTACTTTGGTTTTGGTCCTAATCGTCCGTGGAACTCATATGCACCAGTTAAAGAAGCTTAAATATTTAGCTAGCAACATAAATTGGTCATGAGGAAGACACTTGAGACAACAGACTTGTGACCTAAACCCAGGATTATAAGAAAAAAATTCTATATTGCAAAAGAAACATGTGCACAACAGTCTTGTTACAATTCTAATGATCTCCTAATGCAGAACTACACATTATTCCTCATTAACATAGGTAAATCTTCAGTTTTGGAGAAAAAAAGTACAAACATCACATGAAATAAGTGTTAAACCTGGTGTGCCTAAAGGAAAGCAGAGTACAAAAAATAAACAAGAGACAAAGCCCATATCCCTAATCTGCTTTACATAGCCTTACACTTACTATTCTGTGAAATACGTGTTAAATAAAAATAGTGGTCTCATTCTTAAGTGTATCTACTTGGTAACAAGAACACAGGCTACAGGAGTGGCATATTCTAAAACAAAAATACTCTAAAAATATTCTAAACAAAAAAAAAGCCTTTCATATTTTCTTAGTTCTCTTAAGTCTCATCCCTGTGACAGCAGACGTGAGCTGTTAGGTGTTAACTGTCATTACAGAGAACGTAAGCACGAGCACACAAGTTAGAGCAGTCTGCTCGCTCACTATGTAGTTAGAAGTACTTCTGAAACTCTGTCATCCTGATTGAAGATTAATAGCTGCTTCCTCCTGATTAAACCTTGAAACCAAAATTGTGGAACTTGCTGACTGTCTCCCTCACATGTTCCATTTATAAACTTTGACTGCGAGCTGCTCTACAGTTTTTCTTCCCCATTCAGAAAGTTCTTACCCTTCTCTAAGAAAATATTTAACCAGAAGCAATATAAAATGATCTTTCTGTCACAAGGACAGATCCTACAAACCCCTTTTACTGGGTACGGTCTTGATTATGTTGCACTGAACAGTAAGAAGCATTTGCAGAAATATCTACTACATGTTTTTTAGAAGTTATCCAGAACCAAAGCTCAGTCTCACACCCAACCCCAAGCTGTGTTTGGAAATTCACTTCATCTGAGCATTTTCTTGCAATCACTGCTGCCCATTCCTTTTCCTTGCGTACAAGCCGAGGCAGGCACAGAATCCGACGACACTGACAGCAAGGCCTAGGAGGAAGGCAATGGTATCGCCCGCGTCCATGGCTTCAACTGCTGGCAGCACCATCAGCAGCGACACAAGGACCAGCAAAAGTTTTGAGGTGTTCTCATTAGAAGGCATGCTGACAACCAGCTGACCCCGAGGGGAAGTTCAGTGAGGAAAGTGGTGGAAAGCAGCTACTTCAGCAGTATCTACGAGGAAAACAAAAGGAACATAACAAGATTTCCCTTCCTTACCCCCGAGACTATCTTACCAAAAGCCAACTGATGTGATTGATGTATTACAGATATCTGTGCGGGGCTCAGGAAATTTAGGTTTTATCTTCCGAATTACAAAAGCAAATGACTTACCACGACGAGACAGCCACAGTGGGTTTGCTATCTTGTCATGCAGCTCTGTGGAAACTAACCTTTTGGCATCTTATCACGAGGTAGGATCAGCACAGGCTCTGCTGCCTGCAGCCACAGGTGCCTGCTTACCTTTCCCCAGGTGTTCAGAGCTGGGGCGCTGCCGCACGCCACTCAGGCACAGCTCCCAGTCCGGGACCCGCGAGCACGGCGAGACTACGGCACTGCTGGGGCGGTGTGA
>NW_008662990.1:0-2334 GCF_000695815.1 Acanthisitta chloris
TCTGCCCTCGCCCCCCGCCCGCCCCGTCCCGCCCCGCCCGCGGCACCTCGGAGCGTTTTGTCTCTGCCAGGCTAATGAGCTTTGCTCCGAAACTGTTGTTCGGGAAGTTCGTGGGCGATGCTAATTTGTGGAAGCGAAATGATGCTTCAGTTAGTTCACGTACAAGCTTCGTTGCATGATTTAGTGATGCTGTGGAGATGGGGGAGTGAGGGACGAAGTGTTCAGTGACATGGACTGCAACCACGTCGCTGTGGTGTCGATAAGGTTTGGCCCTTTGTGGGCAGGTATGAGTCCCGTGCAGAGCTGTAGCACAGATTCTCCCCATTAGCTGTCCATAGGCACTACTTCCAATGCCGCTGCGATGCTTCGTGGATCTCTGCTGACTGTCCATTCACGTCACTTGTCCTCTGTTTAGTCTGTACTAGAAACCAGAGCTGTCATCAAATGCATTTCTAAAGTTTTCTAAAGTTAAGACATACAATTTTTTTAAAATATTGTATCAGTTTTTGGTGCACTTGGAACAACTTCTGAATGGCAATATGACCAGAATTTGCACAAATTCAGTAGCTGTGTCTATGAAGAATAATATGGTTCACTTTCCAACTTCAGTGTTGGAAGCATACAGTGTTTTTATGACTACACACATAGAGATAATACACGTTGGCTACACAAACACATGACTTTATTTTAATAATGCATCTCATCATTGTATTTCTGCATTTTGGACAGACTCCAGGCTATGCTGATTGATAAGAATGCATCCTCCTCAATCATCAGAATCTACACCAGAAAAGACTTAGGCCATTTTTTTCTAAACTTATTTCTTAAAAAGCAGCATGAGCTATTCTGGACTGCATTTGGCTTCTCCAGCATAGAACTTGGGCCTGTCTGAACTGTCTGTGTCTCTCAATCGGTGTTACATGTAGTACTGGTGATGTGGATTCCAAGAGCCCAAACACAAACTCAGATCAGGACCAGCTAGCTCTGTGGAGCAGACCCTGTGCACTTCCTGACTGCCTTGCTTCAACAAATACTCCCTGTCATTTACTTTGCCTCACATTTCCTGTTCATGTTTCCATTGGCTCGGCAGATCTCCTCCTTGGGGTTTCTTTTGCTGGTTTTTTGTTGTGTTCTTTTCTTTTTTGTTCTTTTCCCCACATCTGCTGTGTTTCTGGTCAGGAAACCCAGTACTCCTGAGACTTGTTTATGCTTCCCTTCCCGAAGAATTTTCCATGCTATCTTTTGTACCATTCTTCTACTGCTTCCTTACTGGGTCCCTTGCTGCAGCAAGTTCAGAGAGCTGTGCTCATCCCAGCACCTGCTCTGAGGTTATGCAGGCATTACATATCTCTTTTTCCCCCTGCAGTTTCCTTATTTAAAACCTTTGAATATGAGACGGTTGTGTGTGTGCATGTGGTTATTGCACAGATAATGATCTGAGGGTGAATGATTTTTCATACAGCCTTTCCAAGGCCTTTTTTGCTTCCTCCAGGCCTATGTATCCTTGAGTAAAGACACACCACACCCCTCTACCTGTGACATTCCTTTCAGGTGACAGGCCCGTTCAAGGGAAGGCTCTGACAGCTTCATTCACAGTACCATCTCATCTGTGTTAATTAGACCACTTTCATAAGGCAGTGTGGCATCTTTTGAGTGAGTACAGGCACATCTGTTCTAAAACTAAGCAGCATTTATTACACCAAGACCCACCTTCTTCAGATGTATTACAGCTACATTTTTTACTGATTGATACAATTATCTGCTATTGTACCACTTGGTGTAGGCTAAATCATTTTTGTCCTCTAATCTAAAAGGGATTAGAACTGTAAGAATTGTTGTTATTCTTTGTTCAGACATAGTAACATACTTCTTTGGACACTAAAACAGGAAATGAACACCAGCTTTTACAGCAAGTGATTCAATATATTCAAGTCCACGGAAGACAAAGACACTTGCATCACAACGGGATTGGATTAAGTGAAAAAGGAACCAAATCACAGATGTGACATAGAAAGCTCCTTGTCACTACTTCTTCTTGTTACAAGATCGTACATTGTAAAAAACCCAAGACAGTAACATTATTTTATCTCCATTTCATGTGCTGTTCAAATGGTTTTGAATTTTTTGTTCAACTGAAGGATTTATTACAGCCCAGTAGTTTGAGTATACCCTATTTGTTGTGGATTTTCTAGCAGCAAGTTCATCCACACTTCAGTAGAAACCCAAGCAAACAGCTCAGAAGAAGTAACTGCACTTTTAAAGGTACCCTTAGATGATGAGCATCTAATGAGTTAAAGGAACAATACTACACATTGTTATTTCTAATCTAGATCC
>NW_008662990.1:2347-6946 GCF_000695815.1 Acanthisitta chloris
CTTAACATTTTTCTGAGAAAGCCTAGGTGATGTCTGTTGTAGAAGAAAACATTCAGGGTCCCTGGGCAAGCCTTGTGGTCTCTGGGTAATGGAGTGACAGGGACACAGCAGAGCCTGGGCACTGCTGTCCCTCTGGTTTGGGTTTCCTCTGTGCAGGGAGACTCCAGGAGGGGGCAGTGACTAGTGCTGGGTGCTTTCATGTTAACATTTTTCTGAGAAAGCCTAGGTGATGTCTGTTGTAGAAGAAAACATTCAGGGTCCCTGGGCAAGCCTTGTGGTCTCTGGGTAATGGAGTGACAGGGACACAGCAGAGCCTGGGCACTGCTGTCCCTCTGGTTTGGGTTTCCTCTGTGCAGGGAGACTCCAGGAGGGGGCAGTGACTAGTGCTGGGTGCTTTCATGTGTGTCAGTGAAGAGCCACAATGAAACAGAAAACTTGTGTTCCTCCAAACGAAGTAACGGAGAACAAAGAACACACTGGAACAGTAAACGTTACATGGAGGTTCACTACACAAGGATATATATGTGCAGCACACACACGTTTACACTCTAAAAACATAAGTTTGTCATGCAAATAATTATTTACTCCTATGGCGATGGGGTATTGTTTGATAGACCTTTTGTGTATTATGCTATTGCTGATAGTTCTGTATTAATCTGATTGTCAAGAGACATCTGCAAAGGTACTTCAGTAAACCTAGTGTGTTTGTTAACAAAGGGATCAAGGCTTCAGATTCTGGTTTCTGTCTGGGTGCCTTTCCCAGTTGTTTGTGTCCTGGTAGCTGACAGTGCTGAGACTTTGGCTGGCACCTTGGGATGAACGCAAAGCACGTCCTGTGTAGGCAACTGTGATGTGGTTTATTTAAGACAAAGACCTGGTGTCTATTACGAGTTGCCTCAAAGCAGCTGTGTAAGCAGATACCTCCCCAGCCAGCAAAACCTCTCGTGTGGGCAGGCTGCTAGCAAAAACACCCCGAAACTTCTGTCGGCTTAGTTCATGTTGTTTGATAAGTTGATGTAGTTTTACTGGCAAGAAAGCTGCATGGACATCTCTAGTAGATGACTGCTCAGACAGTCATTTTGGAAACAGCTGCTTTAACCAAAAACTCGCAGCAGTGTTTGTGTCTCAGAGGTTGTTCCCCTTAGAGCATAGCCAGCAGGAAGGGACAGACAGACGCTGCTCCTCCACAGCAAAGCAGGTTACACTTACAGTCTGCAGCAGGGATTTGGGGAAAGCTGCAGTGTGCAGTTGGCCAACAGCTGAAGCCACATCAGAAGTCCCTGTGCTCCAGCTGCTTGTTTCAGCCACGTTACTGAGGCCAGTGTGCCCCCTCTCCAGAGACAGGGGGCAAACACAGAGGCAGGCCAGCAGCAGGGTGTCTCAGGTATCTCAAACTGCTGCTGGCAATGAGGGTTGCTAATATAGCTGACTTTGCACATAAATGGATTAGGAAACAAATTCACATTTATGGAAATGTGGCAATGTTTAAACGACAGGAAAACAGGCAGTCGCAGACTTTCAGTTACACAAGGATGGTTTTCAGCCAAATTCTGTGGGATAAGTCCCGAAACAGTCATGTAAAATAAACTGGGACCTGATCTGCTGCTTCAGAGTTAACTTGCAGAAAGATACAGTTTTCTTCTCTGTCAATAAGTTGCGTGCACATGGAGAGGGTTTTCTGATGTGGATTTTGCCAGCAAACAAAGCTAGTAGTTTAATTATAATCAGATGTGGTATTTTGGGAGAGTCTTCCAGCCTGAATTCCCTGTGTCCCATACAGATTTACTCAGACTCAGCAGGGAAATATGAAACTGAGCCCAATTTTTTGACATCCTGGTTCTGCTATCCACGGACAACATACCAGTTGTCACCTAGTAAGTGTCTGGGTGTGTATATATACTTATATGTATGTATACACACACACATACACACACATATAAATAAAAGGGCAGTGTCCTGTATTCCTTAATACATCCTGAGCACACGTTGTTGATTTATTGCTCAGTGCAGCATGAGCATGTTTCACCCTTTCCCCCTCTGACCTGCAGCACTTGCTCTGTGAATGTTTGAATTGCAGGATCCTCTGTTTTCCCAGGTGAGTAGGAATGACATCCATGATCAGTATTCCCTGTTTCCATCATTTTTTCTTTTTGATGGAAAGTCATTCTTGATACTAACTTTTAACCTTTGTGGGAGAAGAAACAGGGATGAGAGACAAATTGTTCTAGGGAGTGTAAAAGTTGACCAGTCTAAAACCAATCTGTAAAATGTGCTCCTACATGGAGCAAGTAGATGACAGCAAAACCAGTGGAGCAGAAATAGAAGGACTTCCTTTTCACTTCCTTTTTGGTTTGGCTGCACAGGGAAAAGCCCAAGAGCATTACAGAGCAAGAAGAGCCTTTACTCTTTCAGTGGAAAGAACTAGGCAAACATCTCCAGGCATCAGCTGAGACCACAAGTGAAGATGGGGCCTGAAGAGATAGAGCTACATGGGTTTGTCTCATGTTTATACCAGGGAAGAATGGAAGATGAAGGATTGTTTTCCTCCCTGCTTTGGTTTTATGATTTTCATGAGGAAGAACTAAAATACTGGACCTGGTGCAGCAATGTATTAAAAGTTCACAGGTGAGATGATAGAACTTACTCAAAAAGGATGAAAAGGAAAACCCACAAAGCAGCACTCCCACTGCCCACAGCCTTTGTGGGATAGCTGCTGACTGATATGGAACAGGCATGTATCCTGCTTCCCTGGGAATCCTCAACTGCATCTACTGAGACTGTATGCCAGACCTCTGTAACAGGAGACTTTACAACACATCCCTGAATTAGCCACGTTAGGAGGAAATTCTCTCAATTGAATATTGAGAGAATTATATATATATTGAAGAAAATGTTTCAGAAGTGCCACAGCTTGTAACAATCAGAAAATCCTGACAAACACAGAGTCTCATCTTTTTTTGTGTAACAAAGTTTCTCCAAAGATCCCAAGTCAGCTTTGCTGGGGCTTCACCTCTTGGTTCCCAAAGCACTGACTATCTTATCTCAGATCTCTGGACCAGTCCCAGCGCTCACCACTTGGACTGTGCAGCTGGCTGTACCTGGCTCCTGCTGTCCCAGGGCTCAGCTGGCAGAAGAGAACGTCTTC
Organism: Acanthisitta chloris; assembly: GCF_000695815.1. Taxonomy (NCBI): domain Eukaryota; kingdom Metazoa; phylum Chordata; class Aves; order Passeriformes; family Acanthisittidae; genus Acanthisitta; species Acanthisitta chloris. Next base: position 5,493 of record NW_008662990.1, read on the forward strand.
ATGCTTCACACAAGGCTGATTTTCAATGCCACCCATGGCAAATTATTAACCAATTCCTGAAATTCAGAATAAAGATGTTTACAACAAGTTTTGCCTCAGTAATAGTGCAAGTACCAACTGAGGGATTTCTCTAAAGACAAAACTATCAGGACAGAATCTTTTCTGTTCACTCAGGGTAGATCTGTGCACACAGAATTGCCTAAAGGCCTGGCTGAGAAGCTTCTGAGTTCGCAGTTCTGGTCTTTCCCGCATCTGTTGGGAGTACTGGGAATGCTGCTTTGAATGTTCACACACATTATGGAATAAGACAAATTCAGTTTAAAACTTTAAGTTTTCTTTTAGCCAAAAAAATAACACTTTGACAGAACAATGGGCTTTTACTTTCCCTAAGACCAGTAGAAGGCTCTTACATACCTAATGATGGGAAAAAAGCCTGAAATCAAATTGGTTAGTCACTTTGGAAAAAAGTTACTTAATTTTTTCAGAAGTTGGAAGTACATTAAAAAAGTTATAAAATCAACAATCGGTTCTTCCACACTTGAAGAAAAGTAGTAGAGGAACAGCCTCAAATGTCCCTTTGCTTTGACTGGCTAGATACCAGAGCAAATTTTAAAAAGCCTATTAAAAAGAGGTTTCACTTGAAATAGTACCTCTGAGAGGTACAAAAATTCAAACCAGAAAGAATTCATTTGTGAGTGTAAACACACAACTAATACAGAAGTTTATGGTGTTGCTATGAAGAAGAGGAAATACAGTTATTGCCAGAATCTGTATGTTATGGTTCTCTCTTGCCTATCTGTCCTTTCCAATATACTCTAAGGACTTTATGATGCACCCTTAGTAGTGACACTAAGGCACTGATTAGTAGAACTACTTAATCTTACTTGCCGCAAAATACTCCATTAACATACAACTGAAAAGTGGCTTTTTATTAGACATTTTTCTTAACAATGCAAAAGCATAATTACTCATGTAGAGCTAAGAAGTTCTCAGCACAGTATGCTGGATGCCTCCAGCTGCAAGGAGAGCAAACCCAATTACCTATCTCATGTCAGGTAAGTGTGCAGAACTGGCAGCTGAGTGTGTTCAGCCCGTACTACTGGCTCAGGATCCTGGCACAGGAAAGCATTTCATCTGATCCAGATGTTTGTTTTTCCTCAAAATGTATCTGTGAGCACTGCTTTGGGCTGTTTCACAAACTGCTTTCTGAGAGAGCAGGCAGGAGTGGAGCCTATTTCATGTTGCGCACGATTCTCCTGCAGTGGTTGGTTTTCATCTCTCCCAGCGCTTGCTCCAGCTGCTGGATCAGGTGGAGGAGGGTAGCAGGGTCAGTTTGCAACACCTGGGCAGTTTGGTCTTCATTCTGGTTGAGATGTAGCTTCATAGTCACAGTAGGCTTGATCTGTTGTCTCAGGCTTCTGCTTGCAAGCTGCAGGAAGGGATGGGTGAGATGG
>NW_008662990.1:6964-9053 GCF_000695815.1 Acanthisitta chloris
ATGCCTGCAGCTCCCACCAGGCCTGCAGGACCTGCCTGGAGCACTGCTCAGAAACCCTCTCCATCCACATTAAGTACACACACAAGCTGTTAATGGATTTTATCATTAAGGAACATCACCCACTTTAATCAATGCTTTCATAGTATTTCTGAAAATTTGGTGATAGTCAAGACTAAATACATTGAGCACATGTTAAAACCTTTTAGCACATTTTAAAGCACCCATGGAGCCATGAACTCAATTTCTGTCAGGCAACAAGTCCTTTGCATCACTGCACATCTTGTTCACCTTACAACTGGCTGTCTGTGGGGCACTACCCAAGTCAGGTCACTTTTAAATACATGAGGAACTGCTGCCTCAATCACTGTCACATTGTTCAGCAGTTGTTTATGGTGTTTAAAAAATATGAAGCAAAATCTGGACTGCTATAACAATCAGGGAAGTCACCTGCACGTCCAGTCTCCACTCCAGGCTGTGGTAGCTGGGGAGCCTTGGTGCCAGCTCTCCAAGAATGGTCCTGATCTCCTTCCTGTTGTCAAGGTACAGCTGGAGCAGGCATTTGTTCAGTTCTTCTGAGAATCCCAGAACATGAATAGACTCTTGGAAGTCGACCTCAGAAATCTAGAAATAACAATTCAGGCCTTAATATGGAACTGTGTAATCATCACTATTTGTTGAGAACCAAGTAACACCATAACTAAACACCACACATGCTATGGTGCATGTCCAAGGACAATTCTACACCTAGGACAAAGCAAATATCCAGCTCTAGGACATGCCTGACCAACTCAGAATTCATACAGAAAAAGGCACTAACTGTGTGTATGCTACTTTGTTTTCACTGAAAGTGAATGAAGTGTTTCCTGCAAAAGTTATGAACTGACTTGGATGTGCATCAGTTTAAAGTTTTATTAAATGGTTTTATTACAGTTTAGTGACTCAGAAATGTTTGCCTATTCACTGTATCATCCAACTGTCATACCGAACAGCCAGGTGAGGATTGGGTTTGCTTCAGAGGGACAGTCAGACCTGACAGAGAGCTCAAACCACAGTTTAGGGGGCGTACAGCTGTTGATGTATTGCTACTGATTTGCATACCTCTACAATGCTCCACTCTGTAAACACAGTCTGTCACCAACCATGCCCCACCACCACACACTCTCACTTGGCAGCCAAGTCCCCTTGCTTTAAGGAAAGGTCCTGCAGCATTTCCATCTCCTCCCCACCTGCAATGCCCGAGTTTAACCTTGCATTCCTTGTCTCTGTATCCCTTATCCACATATTCACTGTCTACTACAACATTCTACTACATCAATAGTTACAAATCTCTCCAACGGAAACAGTAATTTTCCAAGTACTATTCCTTTAGTACCTGCTCACACCCACCCAAACTTTTGATGCCAGGAACTGAGATAGCTCTCAAAGCCACCACTTCAGACAAAGACAAGGAATGCTGAACAGGGGGTTAGTCCAGTCCACAGCCTGTTCAGTAGCTGAACAACAAAATCCTCACTCGACTTTTGTTATTTAATCCTGAAGGATGCTTCTCCATGTGGAGTAAATTATACTATTAAAATGTTTTGAATCACATTATCCCCATTCACCATACTTTCAGAGGTCTAAGTGTTCAGAAAATGTCTCTTGAGTGCATCCCCACGTTCCTTACACAAAGGAATCCTTACCATAAGCTTGGAGCTCTCGGTAAGAAGATACATTAGTCCTTCTACTCCATGCTGAATGGTGTCAACGCCAATATTCAGCTTTCCTTTAAAGAAACCACAAACAGCCTTTTACTTCCTTGTGAACTGCCACTGCAACAAGACTCAAACTTGCAAATTTATCCAATGCTAACTTGCAAAATAGGCATCGAAAAGAAAAAAAACAGGGTTTCAAACCCTTCAAATAGTGATGTATAGCAGGTTAGAGGCCTCGAAGCAAACCGGTAGAACAAAGGAACTGGGAAGAACCCAAAGCAGTTTGTTATGGCAGAGTACCGAGCAGAGCAGGGGCTGTCCTGAGGAGGCAGCTCCCTGCGGTTTGGTCTCGAGGGGTTCCCGCCCCGCACAGCCCCCGCCCCGGCCCTTACTGG
>NW_008662991.1:0-20416 GCF_000695815.1 Acanthisitta chloris
TGTCTAATATATACTACAAAATATCCTGTGGCAAAAGCAGGATAGAAATACTGAAAAATGTCACAAGCACAGATGGCTTCTTATAACAAGTACGTATATTTTAGGCCTAAAAGTCAACACAAAAAAAGAATATACCAACAGTACTTCCAGAGTGTGGCAAGAGTCAAGACTGTATTCCTTGATTGTCCAGCTATAACGCCATTTGCCAATTTGTTAATATTGACAAAAATGGCTAGAAATTATTCCCACTTTCTAATCTTTACCCTCAGCTAGGAAGATGGGCTTGTTTCATTCAAAGCCTATGATGATTCACTTTCCAAAAAGGATTCTTAAAGGCTACATCTATCTGCAGATAATTAATATATATGATACTACAGACCTGACCTCATTCCCTTGACTTGTGAGGTACAACCTAGTATAATGAACAGGTTACATCCTACAAAGTTAATGGACCCTACAAGTTCACAAGGACAGTTGAAGACTGTATGGCAGTCCCCAGAAACTATACAATCAGAGCGGGCACGAGTGAGACATAAAAGCACCTAGAAGAAGTTATCTTTCAAAAAAATAATGATTTTCATGAAATTTCCATCTTTTATCATCATTTGGGTGACTGCCTAGGGACATCAGGAGCCTAAACCTGACCTAAGCCACTTCATCTTCTTTGAACATCTTATTGTACTGCCAGGCATGTCACTGTCAGCACAAGAACAAAGATAAAATGCAAGTTTCAAAAGAATTTCAAAAAATTACTAATGAAGTGAAATGGTGTTGGTTTTGTCTGTTTGTTTTGGTGTTTTTCCTTACTATTCCTTCCTTTCCTGTTCATTCCTCCTTGGCAGCTGGACTCATTTGTTCCTTCACGTGTACCCCCGCGCCTAGTGCCTGCAGTGGGAAGTTCATATGACTATCTGAGGCCTTAATTTTGAAAAAAATTTATATATTTCATTTTGGAAAATGAATAAGGGAGCTTTCTGTAGTCTTTCCTCTCAGGAAGAAAACCCAGTAGAGATCTAATGCCAGTACACTAGGGCAACTTTGCAGTGATATTATTTAAGAAAAGAGATCAAAAGCTAATAACCTCTCTAGCTTGGCAAGAGCTTCCAAACGATTGCCTTCTAGAAAATTTATCCAGAGGACTGCTGGTACATTGTCCTGGTGGAGAAGAAACCAGCAGTTGGTCTTTGCAGCAAAGAAAGCCTTTTAAGCTCCCACTAGCAATCTTGTACAGAAGAAATGATTAAGGAAAAGTCACCTCCAGGCACAAAAAAAAGTCCTCACAATAACCCAGATGGGATAAAATTAGAATCTGTTATCAAGTCTGAAAAGCTCAATGCTAATGCTGTAATTGCAGTGCTGAGGATTGCTGTAGAAGGAATTAATACAGCTGCTTTGAATTAAAAATGGTTGGGTATACCATTTGGAAATGGAAGGGTTTAAAAAAATTAGTCCCTCCATAAGAGCAAACAAACTGTAGCATTTCATCTGATGTAATAAGCAACTCATCTAATATATATCAATATTACATTAATAAAATTAAACGAGTCCAGAGAAGATGGAAACAGTGGCTTCCCTCACTGCTTTAACTTTTGCCTTGCAGCAGTTCCAGGACTAGACCCTACATTTCAAGCTATATGTCTCAAAAGCAAATCCCGTATTAGGGGCACAAGCATTGCCAGAGTTTAAAGTGTTAAATGAAAGAGTACACACAAACTACACAGGCAGAGCAGGCTGCAGTAGCCAGATTTACGTGGACATTTGCAAAAAGGATTGCAAATGTGACAGACGATGTCTCCTGCACGTGCCTGGTGTCTGCACTCCAGACTCTTCTGATAAAGAACTTGATGTGCTAACTTTTGAATTTGCAATGTCCAGTGGTTTTGCTCTTCAGGGCTTAATGCAACAATTCCCAGGACCCAGTATTTCAATGTGCAGCAAGTGAATGTGCTCCACTCAAAATGCAACTCAGCTGAAAAGACATCTCCTCTGGATGTCTTGCTAAAGCCAGATATTTTGAAGTATTGCAGTGTTTCACAAGGAAAATATCTTAAATTGACCAAAACTGTTATGAGACCTCGTGCCTTTAAGCTACTTTTCTATGAAACTGTATCTAAGTTCAAATTGTAATGCAATCTGCAACTATGACATTTTCCAGATAAGCACATTGTACATAATTTTTTTTTTTTTTATTCTTTTTTTTTCTTTGTTAAAGATGTCTGGTAGGATTTGTTGAGTTTTTACAGTATATTTTATTCAGACTTGGAAATGGTAATTTGACAGCAAGATATTTTGGCTGATATTATTCCAAGTTCTACTCTACTGCCATAGATGGAATTTAACTGGGCATGACCTGGCCCTATGGTTCTAGTCCATCAAAACAGAAACTATATCTGTTATTTAAAATGAAAAGGTCAGTTGTTTTGTGGTAGATTTTGAGGCAGAGAAAAAAAATCATGCAAAGATCAATAAACTATGAAACATCTCTATAGAGAAAGGTATTTTTCTCTTCAAGTTGATGCAAGTATAGTCATTATCCATCTGAGACTATTCCACTGAGTCATATTCTGCTGAGACTATTTATTTTTCATGTATCTATCTACCTTGTGAGTTACATTTTTGTTTCAAAGTTAGTAGAAGAGGTAAAATCCTTTAGTCTCCAAGACACTGTTCTTGGCTGAAGTTGCAGATCTAAAAAACCCAAAATAAAATCACACATGCTACTTACAGGATGGAGGTGACCCAGGTCTCATGCCTAAAGATACCTGCTTAATCTTTTGGAACATCCTGTGGAAACGATCAATTTTCAATTGACAGGAACATTCACTGTTGCAAACCTCCCTGCTGGGATACAAAACCGAGGTCATTTATTAAAAGAAATATAATGAATGGCAGGGATAATCCCTGTAGTTTTATGGATACATACCAAAAAACTCTATCTAATCAAAGACTGCAAATTAAGGGTATGTTAAAGCAGGCTGGTTTAGTGTCTGTGGTTACTGACAAGTCACCAGATGCTCAAGATCAATAGATGTTTTGCATATTTTAATTATTCTTCTGGGTTTAGAACTTAATTACTCTTATGAACTTCAGGTAGTTTTGGCAGAACAGTTTACCTTGAAGCTGTGAATTTTACTGTTTCATTAGCTTAAACCAGGTGCCAGCATGCTGATGTAGAGCCATGCTTTTATTTCCAGTCACTTGTCTGAGTGCTGGAAGATGATACACAGAGATTCCACTGTGTCTCCCACAACCCAAAGTTCTGTTTAATTTGCTGGCAAACAAAGAACACTATTGTATAATCTTGCATTCATTTTCAGGAACAATGCTTCCAGTCTTGTGGACACTGACAGGGCCTATAAAGAAAAGTTAGTGAAAACATTAAATGTCAGACAATCAACAAGAGGAGAGGCCAGGGGAGAAACAAAAAAAAATATTGCACCAACTGTACTTGAATTTAGGGAAGGATTAAATTGTATGGATGACAATAAAAAGAAAGGAATCTACTTTCCAGAAGAAGAAAGTGTTTCATTAATAAGTGCCATATCAGTCTGTCAAATTACAGGCCTCTCCTTGTAACCCACTCCCTTCCAGGGAGCGAATCATTCCTCAGGCTGCTGCTGGGGATCATTCCTCCTGGCTGCTGAAGCTGCTTGCTCCCTTTGTTTCCAAATGAAGATGGCAAGTAGGAAGCACAACCCTGTACAAAACTTTGCAAGGAATTGCAGCCCTTGCTGCAGCCTAGCACAGCTCTGCCTTCCCTGGTCCTGTGTTCCCTGTCCTGTTTGAGAAACTCTGCTTCTGCCACCTTGTACTCTTGTTCTAGTACCAAAAACTCCAGTTTCACCCTGCTCCAGTTCTGCCTCCTCCAAATATTCTGTTGCCAAGGAGTGGAACATCAATTACCTCAGAAATGAGTTAACAAAATTTTTCATTGTTCTTTTTAACATCTGCTGCTGGACTGTGTCATATGGGAGCATACATGAAATACAGGTTACTACAGCTAATACAGCTAACAAGAAGAAGAAAATTTACTCCTTACAAAACCCTGTATACAACAGTAAATCCAAATAGAACATGCCTATTTGTTAAACAGCCACAACCAATAATTCATAACATCAATCTTAAGCATTATTTTAATAATTATAGAGCACTATAAATTACTGGAAATAAGGATTTAGAATTGGGAAAAAAATGCTGGAGGGAATAAATCAAATCAAAGATGGTAAGAAAGAAAAGCGTGCAAAAAAGTCATAGCAACTCAGGGTTAAAATACATGTTGTATCTGTGCATTTCCCAATAAACACTTTAAAATGATTGATGGGTATGGACATTCTATCAGCACCTAAAATACTTAGAACTCCTAATAAATCTATCAATCCAGAATATGTGCAGGACTCATGTGACATCAGCATTGCTGGTGGGTTTTTTTTTCCCATTTTCCTTCATTTCTCTGGAAATTTAGCCTTATTTACGCATTTCTGCATACTATGAACATTTATTTTTCACTCCATATTATTAGTTGTGCCTAATTCCTGCTACAGTCAGCATTCTCCTTCAGCTGAAACATGACATAAGGTTCTGTCTAGGTGGATTTCAGAGCTCTTTTTGTCAGGAATTTTTGCTGTTAATAAATGATGCAACCTTTTGCCTATCCTAATATTTCTAGATGATTTTTTTAAACATCCTCTTTAAGTTTGCTGTTTTCGTGATGCAGATAATAAACTAAAGATCAGATGCACTTTATATTTTCTATTTTTTTCACTATATTCAGTTTTAAACACTCCCCAATAGTTGAAATAAAAAGTTTATGTGTTCATCCTGAGGGTGCTGAAGCAACATGGGAGCAGCAAAATGCAGCACAGGAAGCAGAATGTGACATTTCATGTACAAAGCTGGCTCAGACCTCCAAGTACGTGTTCAACCACAGCCTGTCCTGCCAACTGTGTATGGCAAGGAAAAGCCATGTGTGCACTGCCAGGACTTGCTTGTAGCCATCCGCAGCACAGCCAGACACTCACAGCTATGGTGCTGTGCTGGGAGCTGTATCCAGAGCAGCCAGAGCAACCCAGCTCACAGTTAAGGCTTGCCAAAGCTTCCAGCTGTACTGCCCTACCATTTTTCCCAAATGAAGAAAACTCTGAGAATCCTTATTTAAGAGGCAGGAACTTTCAGGTTGCTACTGGGAAGCAAGAATGTCAGTGATCCGACTGAATAGAACACAGAGAACCCTTTTCTTCCCCCTCAGCTTCCCCCCTCATTTGCATAACAACTCCCCCTCTTGTTAAAATAGGGATTCATTTCAAGTTCAAAGGCCATTTCAAAGATGTCACTGTAATCGCATATTTAGAGGCATTGTGACAATGAACCCCACATGCTTCTAAACAGCTGAGAGAGACATGCTGATGGCCTCAAAGTCAGTGGCTCAGGATGTGTGGACCAGATTTGCAAGTGCATGGAGATATCTGAAGATGGAGCTAGGCATGCCACATAATTTACACAAATGCCTAACCAGGCACTGGCTAGCTGCCATTGTCATTAAAAACTAGTTAAATGTCTTGCCTGCTCATGTGCTTTTGTTAATCCTGCTAAGTGCTTTCCTGCCTTTTTGGCCAGTTCAATATTTTTTTATTCTGGTCCTAGGTTACTATGTTATCAAGCAGTACTTTGCTATATATCACAAAGTAATTTACTATAAGTATATGAAGCTTCAGAAACTAAGGCCTTTCCTGCATTTCTTGATTTCAGTGGTGATTGCTAACTAATCACTTTAGCATTCCTATAGCTGTGCCATCTGATGACTGCAAAAAATCTCAAAATATTAATTAACTGAGCCACACAATGCACCTGTGAACTAGATTTTTATCATTCACTGGCAGATGGGGAAACAAAGACACAGAAAGGTTGAATGCCTTATTGAAGACCCCAAAGGAGGCCTGTTGCAGAGATGGAAACCAAACAATTAGAACCCAGATACATCAACATTTGGTGCTGCACATTATTATTACTCTGCACTACATCATAGGTCTTCCTTTCAAGTCCCACACCACAATTCCTCAGTAACTCAAAACTCTTCCACCACTGCTCCTCTTCTTCCTCAAATCCCTTCTATTGTCTTCTTTCTGTGGACAACACCCTGTCTGACACTGAACCATGGGTGATACTTCTAAATTCTCGTGTTCCGTTGTAGACTTGCAGATAGTTCTTTACCAGTTTTCCTATCTTGCCAGATAAAGTGGTTGTCTAAAGTTTCATCATATATCAATAGCTGAAATCCTTTCCTTTTGGCCTTGACAAATGCAATCTCACACAATCAATATTCCTCCAGAAAACATTGCTCAAGAGATCATTTCCGTAAGCCCTGTACTTTGTCTTTGTCACCTCTTCACTGGTTCCCATCCATTTTATTTTACAAACATAAGCTTTTGTCTTCATTTTTTTAAGTCCCTCACAGCATATTCCTGCATTATCTATGTCAGTCATTTGGTATAAAACGGTTAAGTTCTACCACTGATGAGCCTCTACAAAGATGGCAGGATGGCAAAAAGACTGAGAGATAAAAGATCAGGCCATTCTTTTGCACAGAAAACTCTGACACCCTGGGATTAAAAAAAAAAATTTCTACTGGTTGAAACATGAGAAAATACTTTGGGCTGGCACTATTCAGTTGAATTTAGATAATTTATTACAATTCAAAAGACTGTCTGAGAGAGCAGTTACAGGAGACTATACAGAAAGGTCTTCCCAAAGCTGGACATTTCCCCCTCACTTCTTCATACTGCAAGATTCACCGATTTCAAGATATTTTCAATTTAGGATGTTGTGAACTGGGTGGTGGTGTGGCAAAACCTGACATTTGAGATGAGTTAAGAATGAAGAATAGGTACAGTGATGAAAATTTATCCACATCAAACATGACACAGAGAAGCAGACATTCTGACATCCATGTCCTAGGTTGCAGTAAATAAAAATAAAAAGGCACAAAATTATAGAAAGATTTAGTTGGCTTATTAACAAATTAATAAGTCATCACTTTACACATGGTGAGAAGGAATATTGGGCAAAAGTTGTATTTTTAGAAGCTCAACTCAGGAAAAATTTTCAACAGTTTTCAACTGATGACAATATACTGCTAAGATGCTCCTTCTCACTCTTAATGGGAAAGGATATGAATGGTTTGCAATCAAGAATCATTTGCACAATAGCTACAACAGTCATCACTAGGCAGCAGTCAGCCTGCACTCCTAAAATGTAGTGCTGATCAGTGAGAAGATAGTGAGGCAACACTGTTGAAAATATGTGCAGCAGGTTTCCCCTATAGGACAAATTCACAGGCAGTTGTCATTCTCATGCTATTACAATACTCTTTTTTTTTTTTTTTTGTTTTTAAAATGATAACTATACCTAGAACTATCACTGGATGTTAGGTATTTCTATCACACTTGTCATTCTAGATAATGGAGTGCATGCACGGCAGAGCTCTGGTCTGCTTTTCATCCTGCTCTTCTTTTTTGTGAATTGGTCTTTTAAGGTGTAGTAACTCAATATCTGTGTTTACATTAACAGCAACAGTCATTTAAACAGTCATTATAGTGACAGGAAATCTCTCTTCTTTCCTTACCTCTCACCTTCACTATGAAGGGTCAAACAAAATATGGATGGTAATCTGTAATTCACTTAGGAACTATGTCTGCTCATCAGGGAGGATTTAGTCAGAGGACTGAGTCTTTTCAATCCTTTTTTAGAACAAGAGTCTTGTGGGTGTGGAAGTAGATGTGGCCAGCAAAGGAAGCAAGACATTAGTACTGGAGTGTATGTGGCAGCAGCATCTGTGAGGAGCAGATATTAAAATAAAGGGAGAAATCAGCATCAAGCAGGAAAAAGGGCCAGGGAGTTATACAGATCAGAGAAGTTTCGGATTGGAGGGTAGGGTCCAAGGTGTGTGAGGAGATCAGACTAGAAGAAGAATGGAGCATGGAAGGAAGTGGGGATTGTGGAACAAGGATATTTGAACTGATGAGATGACGGTGACAGCAGAGTGCATGGGAAGGGTCAGAACAAACTGGAAAGAGGCAGCATCCTTCTGGGGAGAAGCAGAAGACAACCATAAAGGCAGGAGAGCAGACTATGGAGTGGATTCAGAAGAACCAAGGAGCCTTGCATGTTAGGAGTTGGTCTGAAGGAGATGTAAAGTGATTCAAAGCTGGAAGAACTGGAGCATTAGGTTTGTGTTTTGCTGAGGCACTTTGAACAGATGTGGTTAGAGGAACACAGAGAAATGAACAAAATTCTTTCAGGAATAGAGATAATGTAGTCAGTCTTGATATAAAAGGGTACATACAAACGCCAAGAAACACTTGATAATAGGTACGATGACTAACTGAAGGGAATGTAATACAAGGCAAGACTGATGGACAGAGATAATCTCTATGGAACAGTATCATAGTACCAGCATTTTACCATCTGCTAAGACAGCAGAATCTAATTGAAGAAGTTAAATGAGTTGCAATAATTGAAGACCTAAAAGCACCTGACATCAGGAGATGTCAAAAATTTTACTATCCTGGCAGTATTTCTTATTTGGCAATTTAAAGGGTGAACACTATTATTAACAGAGGCTTTTTATCACAAAATTAGGTCTATTAAGATACTCAGTGTGCTTGGTCATATTGGATCAGATTGTTGCCTTAAATCTTTAAAGTTGGGGGCATATTTTATTAAATTCAAGCTAATTTCTAACATTTTTGTATGAAAAGGCATTAATTATTAACAACTTTTATGACTTGCATGTTTGCAGTTTTGCTGAACCATCAAGCTAAATGCTATGAACATTTTAACAGCAATAATTCAGGTTTTTAAAGACAGCATCTGATGCCAAAAAAGTCATGAAGCTACAAGAGATGAAAACTCTTGACCAACCACTTTAAGTAGTCTAATACTTATTCTGAGCAGGAACAAATTCTTTTGTTTTGAGCACCCTGCCATTATGCAGGAAACAAGATCTAAAGCACAAACAATTGTGTGCAAGTTACCTGGAATGTGTTGAAAAGACCTTGTGATCTGAAGTTTCACAAGCTAATGGCAGGTGCAATAGAAAATAACACTAAAAGGAATCTATTACAGACCCTTTGGCAGACCTCATTCATGTGGAAGGTTATTAATGGTATTGAAGTCAAAGAGACATTTCCTATCCAGCTGTGCTCTTTGTAAGATGACTGCCACAGACTTACTGCTGGAGCTGTTCCAACTTGACCCTCATGTGAAAATAAAGTATTTTAATAATGTCACAGTAAGCTTTCCAGATCCTTTTAAGAACAGTACCTCTCTTTTCACGAGGCATCTCTTTCTGAAGAATGTCATCAAGTAGCCTCAGTTGTGAGACATTGTGATCATTAACAGGTTCCACCTTGACTTCTGCAGAATATGAATCACTGACCTGTTCACAGGCAGGGAATTTTCTTTAAGTCAGATGGACAATTATTTTGCTTCATCAAATAAAAAGGCTCTACCTTACACTGAAGAAACTAGAATAATGAAACAACCCTTCCCAGTAGTTTTTAAGGAGATCCTGTATTGTTAAAATTAAATACATGGAGACAGAGCTATATAATTTGTGGGCAGAAGAAAAAGAAAACTAAAGTATAATTTATACTACTTCAGGACTGCAATTGGAAAGAGTTTTTTAGGTAAAATAGACTGAGTCAGAGTTCCTCCCTATAGAAGTTGAAGAAAATAAGTTCTTTCTTTGGGAATAACAAAATATTAAAGAATGTTTTTAAGGCCTAGGAAATATCTAAAGAAGTCTCCATGAAAGATAGATATCAGGAAAAATTTTGTCATTATAGCACCACATGGGTTGTGTGTTGAAAGACTGGATAAGTCTTAAATTTCCCTATTAGCTACTGTATTCTTTCTGGAAAATAGCGTGGGTAAAAATGTGAAGGGAGAGGCTGACACCTGCAACACCAAGAAAATGTTTGTTACGTATTTTGAACATTTTGATTAATGTTGATTAAAAGATGAAGTCTTTCAAGACTTTGAAATCTATTCATATTGGAGAAAATGCAGATTGAAACAGAATTGGGACAAATTTCAATTTTTAAATACAGAGTGATAGAAGAATGCTTCTTATTTTCATGGCAGCCAGGTGATCACCAGGTATGTGAGAAATCTCCATTAATTAGCCACAAGACTTTTAATACAGGTTCATCAGCTTCTTGAAACAGTCATTACAAACTGCAACCACTGCTGGTTGCTGCAAATGTTCTCTGCTTTGGGCATACATATTAATTACATACTATAGTACATGTTAATTTATGCAGTTAACTGCTATAACTTAATCTTGCATTTCATCCATCTTTTTACACTTTATCCTAAAATGGAGTACATGTCATGATATTAGTTTGTGCTTCAGGAGTTAAGGGAACATGTTACAGAAAGTAAATTTAAAACAAGGAGTTCTAAAGGAATGAGATCATGTATGAAGTTTTCCTTTTCTATTTTTCACTATACCTTCTACTAGTCAGCCTTTACTAGTGGAGACACTAATTTTTCTACCCACTGTGTCCTTTTTTGCCTATCTGTTTGTATATAATGCAGTGGGAACATAGTTTTTCTTTTCATATATTTTGGTGGGTTTTTTTCTCTACAAGAAGCAGTAAGAAAGTGGAACTTGAAATTAGCATTAAGAGCAGAAAATGATCAGCAAAGTCCTTTAAAGCTCTTTGTAGGATGAGGATAGTTCTAGTTACAGACTCTTAGACAACAAATTACTAAATTATGCTAAGACTGAATGAAGTTTGAGATCAGAGACAGTCTGCATTAGCTGATTCTGCAGCCAAAGCAGAAGCAATCAATGACCTATATGAAACATACATAAAAATTTTGGTCCCTCTACAGAGAACATGAATTGGCCAATTTAAATACAGTTAATTGAGATTAGAGGTCTAATTAATTTCAAGCGATACTATACAGGATGCAGTAATCTCTTGGCTACTGTCTGTACATCAAGATTTGTTGTATTTAAAGAGATGAAATAAAGAAAACTTAAAAACCAGAAAGCCTTGTTTAATGTACAAGATGTGATTGGGAAGGAAAAGGGTAGCCAATAAATCAGTACTTCAGGGACTGTTCTTCTAAGTTGGTGATGATATTTGGATATACTTTGCTCTAATGTCCATTGAGTGTATTCCTTATCTCAAGAGAGATGCTCACAGTTGATGGTAACAGGTCAATGTAGGTAAAAAGTAGGCAATGAATAGCATATCTGACTCTCATTCAGCATGGTATTATTTATGTGTGGAAAATAAAATTCTCCTTTTAATACAGGGATTTAATTTTCAAGTTTCTTCAGAACAATCAGATAGTCTAACTTTTATAAGGGTATGCCCACTGTAAAATCATTGTCAAGTTTGCTGCCTCTTTTCACACTCTACTCTCCTTGGGTTTACAGTACTGAAACATTATAAGATGCTCAGGAAATGCTTAATTAAAGCACAGCAAATCCATGGAGATCTACGCTTCATTATGTAGAGACTCTCGCTGAATATGTAAACACTATTAAAATTGGGAGTTTTGTTCTTGTTTATTACAAATAACATGAAATATGCAGTAAAATATCTCAGAGTTCTATATCCATGATGGAGGGGATGAGGTTCTTGAACTTCCCATTTTTACTATCCACGTAGCCACATTTGTACAAATATAATGGCTTTGCAGCACAACAGAGAGACAGAAGATCATATACCCAAGCAGCCTAAGCCTAGTTCTTAGATATTAAAAATTAAAGTTTAGCTGTAATAGTAAGTCTTCCTTCTGTGATTCCTGTACTCATACATGCTGTTCCTGTGGGGAAAACACTAGAAGTGCATGTTGTAAATGAATTTTTCTGATGTTTGAGGATGGACGGAATTGGATGAAAGGAAGTGTCTTTGTTAAAACAGACTGCACAATTCATGGGAAATAAATAACAATGTTTCAGTGAGCCCTTGAATCCTTGTTAGCCTGAAGTTTACATCTTTTTCACTCTAAAGATTTACTAATTTAAACTGAGTTCTCAGATTACTATTTTACTTCCAAATATATTTTCTTTAAATGAAGCAATCAAAGAACACAGCTTACCTATTTGTGCCTCTTCATGGATGTAAAAAGGATCTTTCTCTATTCCAGTCAGGTTAGTAGCCTTCCAGCATTATATAAAAACTATAATATGTGGAAATTATGGAAACATTCTCATTTTCATTGATACACTGTGGTGAGGATCTCCCTTGTTTTGTCTTCTTGGCATTCCTCCAGCTGTTTCCATTATCCCTTAGAACTTCCAGGCCTGGAGAACAGACAGTCAAGAATTTATGTGAACATAGAACAGCATGAACTGTTTTAGCAACTTCCTCTTTTTTCTTCCACCCTCACAAAATTTTAAGCTAAAATAAAAAATCTCAACTGGATTTCTCTCCAGCAGAGTGTGGGCTCTGTTTTCTTCCTGGTTTTATATCAATTTTACAGGTCCTGCAGGGAAAAAGGTAAACAGAGAGGTATAGCAAACAGATGCGGTGGCTATGCCAGTCTAACAGTGCAAAGACATGAACCAAACTTGTGTAGCAGCAAAGACAGCATTTTCCAACTTGTTACCTTAGTGATCAAGTAATAACATACTGCAGCTTGGTCCTGTGACTGACAGTCAAGAAAACAAGCTTCCCAGCTGTACGAGATACTGCTAAGAAGCTCTGCCACACTATCACACAGAGAGACTTCAGCCCTCTGGAAGTATTTGAATGCCATTTCAGATGAAGGAGAGATTTTGCTTTTGAACAATTCTATAGATTTTGGGTTTTGTATTCATAAATGTACAGTTCTAACCAGCAAATTTGGCACACCTTGAAATGGAGAGGAGTAACAAGACAGCTCCCATAAAGGGAAATACTATTTCCACACAGAAGCAGCAGATACATCTAATAACCTATACTATATATGCATTTATAACACATAGGCCTCTCTTTATATCCCTGCAAGACAAGTACAGCAAGTTGCCTTACAAGTTGAACACTGTTGTGTGTGTCTAAAAGCATTTTAAAAGCAATGAAAAAACAGCCAAGAAAGCTTCAGTTTGAAAACTGGAGAAAAATTTTATGCAGGTATAAAAGTGATATAATGCTGGAGAATAATTCAGTTTCTTTGTGCTTACCTGAGTGCTGCATTGGTTTATTCTGTTAACTGTTCTAGAGTAGTTCACAAGGAGTGCTGAGCCTTTGAGCTTGGCTGGTTACCTACAGCTTATCTCTTCCCTATCAGGGTCAGCACCACTACTGTATCTGATACTGGAACCCATTGGGCACCTCACCTCTTACCAACAGGATTCAGGACAGAGAGGATAAGTGAAAATTCGGAATTTCTTAGATTTCCTGTCTGAGCCACATTAATTACAGAGAAGCTAGTACAGAGAGTGCAGAGTGTGCAGACATGATGCCAGTGTGGGGCAAGGGTTAGGACTTTGTAGAACAGGTCTGCTGCCTGTGACTCACACCTCTTCACTCTCAGAAAGGTGTTTGGTTTTACTTGGGTTGGTTTATATTTTTTTACTGAATTAAACTTGTAAGGGGAAATAGTGTTATGAAGAAAGAACAGAAAAGGGAAACCAAACTTCCAATCACCTAGAGTAAACGACAAGTTCCTCTTCATGTGGCTACTTGTAGAGATATTTGCATGCAAGAAAAGAAATGGAAGCTAGAAAGAATAAATATTTGCCTCTATACTAAGTCCCAATGTCAACAACAAAGCTGACAGACAAGTCTTGGCACTGAACCAATCATCTGAAATATCTATAACTTGATATCATGCTGAGAAAACAGATTTTACTACTAATGGTTTTTCAGGATCCTCATCATCCTATACCAATACAATAATCCATGTAGTCACAACACAGAAAGCTGGACTCTAGATCTTGCGAGACAAAGAATTCTGAGCCAGTGCACTCACATGTTTTTCTGATACTCAGGTGACATATTTCCTAGCCAATAAACTCACCAGGCTCTTACATTTGTTATAATTTCAGCACATTGATCATGAACAATTGCTGATCTGAGCACAGCTTTTGCACTGATACAAGACAATCTGCCAAACCAGACTGTAGAAAACTTATTACATCCCCTCATCCAGGAAATCAGAGAAATTAACTGGGTATGCTTCATGACAGCTCTTTATTTAATATCAATCAGTAATGCTAAATTGAAATTCACATAAGTTGGAGTCCAGACAGTCTTTATTTTCTAAAAAGCAGATCAAGTTTCTCACCCTTTTTTTTTCTTGGCTTACTGTTAAGCCCTTCTGTAACTCTAGCTATTCTCATCCTTCAGTTATCAGAGAATTAAGAACAAGAACATAGCTGACAGTGGGAACAGTCTTTAAGTAGTAGAAGGAGAAACATACATACTTGATGAGGAAGAACTGCTAAAATTATAAGCATGGCCTCATTTTCCTGTTTCTGCCGTCTGTTGGAAAACAGAATGTCTCTGTCAATACTCCTTTCTTCCTCTCTCCAGAACAGAATGTGCATGTATGAGGCTGCTGGGCAAAATGAAGGTATCTGGGAACAGAAATTTGTCTACCAATACTCAGCATCTTTGACTGAGATGAGTTAGATGTAACTATTGAATGAGTCCAGAATTCAGACCCCAATAATATTAACCTTTAATATTTACAGCCTTGTCACTGACCATAAAAACAGAGCACAGAGATTGATCTCAGCTTGATGAATGACATATAAAGATAAATACTTCAAACAATTGTTTCTGAACATGAAAAATAACACAGTCAACTTAGGCAACTACAGCTAACTGATCCATTTACTCATCTTGAGACTCAGGAGACCAAATTTCTTTTCTTCTTAAAGCAAGTTATTGAGTACTTTAAAACTATTCAAGAGACAAAGTAAAAAAAAAAAAAGTTGTTTAGCTACCTTTAAGAAAGAAGAAAGGACCAATGTGTTATCATCCAAAAGGGGTAAGACTGTTACTGTGTAAGATTTAGTAACTAAATCAAAGTTCTACAAAACCAGGAGAAATCACATGACTAAGCTGATTTTCAGAGGTGTACCTGAGGGAATATAAAAAGACAAGAATCAAGTTTATCGATATCTTTCCTTTATTCATCCAATGCTTTTGAATGGGTTCTTGAAGTGAATAGTTTAACTCATGGGTAGATATGCAGACATTGCAAAATTAGATTTAACAAATGCACAATAAATTATGAGTAAAACAGATCTGAAAAACTAAATCTAATCTGAAAATAACTGAAATTAATCTGACGCTTCAGAAATTGTTACTTTAATACTTATAAAGTAACAGATTTCCTAGCAATTGCCTGGCAACCCTACCATATTAGAATCGATGGGCTATTAAGTCATACTTCAGCTTTATACATTTTAATGCATCTAATAAGACAGCACAGTAATACATCATTGTGGATAATATATACACTAGGAAATTCTGCACAGCAGTACATATTTGTGCAAAAATGTGCCATATTCCTTACTATGTATGTATTTGATATGAAGTGATTAAATGTTTTGAAATATGTTATATATGCTCATTAGGAAATAATTTCTCTCATATTTCTGAACTTCAGAAAGCATTTATGAATGTGTTTTCAAACTCCATTTGCTATGAATGCACCGTCAAACTCTGATTGCTATTAATGCTCATAGTTCTGCTATTCCATTTAAAAAGCTTTAGAAAACAGAGAAAAACCTGACAGTTAAAGAGTTAAAAATTAAGATTGTCAGGTAGGGGAGTATCAAGGAACAGAATAAAAATTTCGCATCTACCATGAAATTATCATTGAATTTATAGTTTAAAAATCTTCTATGATATACTGGGAGAAATTAATTTGTACTTGAGGTATTATCTGCATTTTTATCAAAGGTGAAATGCAATAGTTAGTGAAATAAATGAAGTTTCTGTAGCAGTGATTGAGAGAATAATTTTCATCATAGAGTTTATGCACTAGAGAAAACATGAAAAATTACTTCAAAAATAATTCATTGATTTATTTCCTTTTTAGATATAAATGCAAAGGAAGTACAAGATATAACTGTTATAACATTCTCTGCAGAACTTTATCAGTCTAATACATTTCTATTTAGTTTACAAACACCAAGGAAGGCAAGAAATAGTTCCATCTAATTTAAATGTAATTTACTCATATTAATTTCTGATGCAGATATAGCACCTCAAAACTTTTTTTCCTTTTGAATGTACAAAAAGAGAAATATCCAGAAAACATAAAAAATTAATAAACCTAAAATTTCATTTCCGTAAGATCAAGTTTATGATTATGGCACATTTAGTTAGAAAATAATCTGTTCAGCAAATTCCCTTATAGAGTCCCAAGAACTGAAGTTTTGGTCTGCATGGGCTAGTGCAGACAGATGTGTACTGACTTTGCTGCACTCCAAGCAAACTGGATGTGAGCTACATGCTATAGATTTATACTACAAAACTCAGACCCTTCTCCAGTGACTCTCAGTATACTAGATCATGTATTACCTTCCTTGACATATAGAAATATTGGCATTTACATGTATGAAACAAATTTTTAATTGCCACCTTCATCCTACCACTTACTTAATATATTGGGAGGGGAGAAGAGAAACACAATATTTGAACCTCACACTGGTCTTCACAGATTAGAAATGCAAACACTTTGCCTGAGTCCATTACCTGGCAGGCATGACAGAGAGACAGACTTTATAAGGTGATGGACTGGACAAAGAGAGGTAATCCATAGATGCCATGGGGACATCAGGACAATCTGATGATGAAGGGACAGCATTTTCCACAGCTTTTAACTGTGTCTCTAATATGATTATAGTTTAGATTTACTGCTTTCTGTGATTCTCAAAAAACTATGTTGGTTTAAATGCATGCCATAGTCTTTAGCTGTTTGGGATCCTGGAATGATTCACTCTGCTTGTGCTACAGAAGTAGGAAGACACTAGGGAGCCAGATCTACTCCATAACTTATACCTGTAACAATCATTACTTGATCAGGAAAAAAAGTATCAGTAAAACCACAAAGATTCACTTGAGAACCTGCTTCACTTTTGAGCAGTTCACTGTCTTTTCAACACAAAGGCACTGACAATGCTATCTGCTGTTTAAACATGAAAGAAAGTATTAGTAAACGAAAGGTGTGTATATATCTATGGAAACATCTGTCCTAAGAAGTCACTTGAAAAATAACTATGCAATAATGACAGACAGAAACATCTGCTTGATGCCTAGCAGATTCTTAGTAATATGAAAGGAGGCAATGCTGTGAAACAGATGTAAGAATTGCATATTTTGTTGTAGTGTGTTTCTTTATTTTTTTGACATCTACTAAACTTTCTTATTGAAAAGAAAGTAATTTACATATAAATATTTTGAGACATCCTGAAAGCAGTGATAACTTCTCCTATGCTAACATAGTTGTAGCCATTAGAATAGTAACACATTGTAACAATACTAAATAAAAAATTGACATACTGTACTAAATGAATTTTAAATATTTTAATGGTTTAATACCATCATATAAGACAGTTATTCACCAGTTATTAAATAATAAAAAATAAGTGTGTTTTCTTCAATAGTCAAAAATATTTAATCAATAGTAAATGCTCAGTACATTATGATAACTATTTTGAAACTACATTCACTTCCCAGAAACAAGCCTATTGAAAACAAAAAAGCCAGTTGATATGCAAAGAAGTAACAAAGTTACAGTAAAACTATTGTTTTACTGTGAATCACATTTAAATAATGCACTACTAACACATTATTATCTTCAGAAAATAATATAATGGCTGGTTAATGAAAAAGCAGCATTAATTATAACTAATTGGGAGTAGCAATAAATTAAAATAGATTATTAATATAAGAGTGAAAAAGGACTTCAGACCAACAAGATTTAACCTGAACTGTGATGCAAGAATCTGTACTTTTAAAGTTCACACATGAACATAGTCACTTAACTTCAAATAACTCAATTCATCTCTCAGCCACATAGCATCTGTGTCCATGCTGTGTCATTAGGACACAGTCATTCCAATGTATTCTAAAAAGACTTAAAACTTCTGTCACTGAGTAAATGTGGAGAAGCCATTTGAAAGGCAACATATCTGACTGAAAGCTACATCCTACAGGTGGGGAATTCTAGTCTAGTCGTTCCTAATCTTCAAGCCAGGAGTCCTGAAAATCAAACTGTGGACAGTTTGGTTCCCCATCACCAACAAAGAGAAAGGAAGACTCAGTCTCACCACTCTACATTTCTGTGAAACAGCACAGCACTTTGGAAGGAGAGAGAAATGACTGTCCCTATTGAGAAATGTGCAGGGGAATATACTAATCTTACTTAGTCCTCCTTGTGCTCTTCCCAAAGGCTAACAGTTATGGGAAACTGCTTTCCTAGTGCAAGAAATTTCCATCAGTGATGTAAACAATGGGAAATAAACTCCTAGGTCAATTTGTATATAAACTGAGAAGATGCCATTACAGCACTAGCAAACTGCAGACAGTTTTTAGAGAAACTGCTCTGGTAAGATTGCTTAATGGACAAGATGCAGATATTTGAAGGTGAGCTGCTGCAAACTGGAGACTGTGTTGGCAAAGAAAGGAAAATGTTCAAATGGTGGACAAAAGGTGAATGATTTTGCATCATGCTGCAACCAAATTTCACTTAGCAAAAATTCTGAAGTGTTTCTCCTTCATAAGTTGGTGTACGATAAGCGTAACAATACTTTTCTCATTGTCTGCTATGAAAGTCTAGATGGAAGCCTAAGGTCTCAGTTCTTGTGTTCATTATGTTAATCATAGCCTGATTTGACCATATATAAACACTGAGATAAAGGTTTTAATGTAGCTTATGATTACCTACAACCATTCCTATTGTGGATCATAAAACTTACTGCATCCCCATCAGGGGAAGAGTGCAGGTCCTTTGTCTTTCCTGACATAAAGAGAATGCAAGGGTGAAAGAAGAAACAGAGCCATAAACAGCAAGCCCCATTCAAAAATCCCCAGAATGAGAGAAATATGAACTACACTTACAGGAGTTAATCATTTCTTTGCTGAAAGAGGTTTGGATATCATACCTTCCACAGCCATCAGTACTTATGACCAGCAGGACTCTGGTATAGATTGGGTAGTTACATAAACACAGAAAATGGGTAACAATGTCTGGCCCAGAGGGGTGATATCACTCCTATTGAAGTTGCCCAGATTCAGAAGAAGTAAACACATGGGAAATGCATAGATGAAATACCAGAGAATTTAAACTAAAACTGGTTTCCCAAAAGGAAAGCATCTCAGAGTTACAACCCCAAGGTTTACATTTTTGCATTTTTGATCTAGTAATTTTATATCTTCTGAACTCTGATTGTTTGATTACACTTTGCTGCATTCTGGCATTGAGAGGATGTCTATTATTTCTTACCACATTATGATGTGGAGTTTTTTTCTGAACAATGCAAAAATAAAAGTATTGTTGCAAAATGCCTCAGGAAACTTAACTGATAATCTGCCAAAATTCACTTCACCAAAATTAAATAAACATTGTTCTTGGCACTCCTGAAATTCACTCAAAGTAAAATTCTTAATTCAGTACTCAGTGTATTAAACCACTATCTATGTTATAAATATGCTTTTACACATTAAAATCTTTTTTCCCACTTGAAAGGGATGTGACCATCAATGGACTGGCAAAAGTATTAACTGGTATTTAACATTAGTTGCAAGCTATTCAAGCTAAATGCTTTCAGCCTCTTTTGCTTATAATCAAACACATATAACAAAAAAAAAAATAATCTGGAGATCACCCATATTGTAAGAAGATGACACTGACAGGAGAAGGGGCCTACAGCAGCTTAAAGTCTATAAGCAGGATCTACCTATTGTAGGAACTCAGTTCCTAAGAGATAGTGTTCATGACTCTCACATCATGGGAGAGACATAGATGTGATGGGTGGACCACTCAGTGGATAAAGAACTGGCTGGATGGTTGCATGTAGAGAGTTGTGGTCAGTGGCTCATTGTCCACATGGAGGCCAGTGAGGAGTGGTGTCCCTCAGGGGTCAGTGCTGGGGCTGATACTGCTCAACATCATTGTTGGTGACATGGACAGTGGATTGAGTGCACCCTCAGCAAGTTCACTGATGACACCAAGCTGTGTGGGGCAGTTGGCATGCTGGAGGGAAGGGATGTGCCATCCAGAGGGACCTTGACAGGCTTGAGAGGTGGAACAATGCAAATCTCATGAAGTTCAGCAAAATGAAGTGCAAGGTCCTACATCTGGGCCATGGCAATCCCAGGCACACCTACAGGTTGGGTGGGGAAGTAATTGAGATCAGAAACAAGGAGAAAGACTTCGGAGTGACAGTGGATGAGAA
>NW_008662992.1:0-4323 GCF_000695815.1 Acanthisitta chloris
TGCTGGCTCCTGTTCAGCTTGCTGTCTCTCCATCTATTGCAATGGCATTGTGTCTGCCCACAAAGTGGTCAGACCACTGCACCAGGGGCTGTGTTAAACCTACAGATAGTCTGCTGCTTCTGTTGCCTCTCTGCCAGCAGTTTGAATTCACATTTTAATTCAGTTTGACATCTTATTGATGGTTTTTTTTCCTGAAAAATAACATGTGAACATTGAAAAGGTGTTTATTCTGTTCCCTGGGTGTTTACCAATGTTCCTGAGCCAAGTGGATTAGTAATCAAACTTTCCCAGTGAGGATGCATGTTGGGTCAGATAAATGTCCTCTAGGGGATATCTGGTTAAATTATCTTCAAGATGTTACCAAAACACTTAGTTCACCTGCCAGACCTCACTTTCTTCCTTCAGAGGAATATTTAGTAGGGTGATAACAAGGCTCCCTTCTGCTGTAAATGAGTCAATACAAGGTGATGCGATATATGTGAAAGACTTACATGCTTTTTTGGGCAGCAGCAAGGAAACTGTGATCATTTCTTTGTCTGAATATAGCAACCACTACAGTCTGCAGTTAAAAGAAAGACTTGTCAAGTAGAACCACATGACAAGAATTATAGAATCAACCGGGTTTGAAGAGACCTCAAAGATCGAGTCCAACCCTACTGTGGTTACTAGACCATGGGTCATCTGGAGGTAGAGTTGCCAGGTGTTCCCATCTAAGTGCAGAAGTCTCTGTTGTCTGGACTGAAGAGCTGGTCTCTCACTGTGCAAGAGCACCAAGAAAGTCATAAATCTCTGTATGTGCTCTAACTTTTGCCATCTGATGTAGGGCCATCCTGTTGCTTTAAGCTACAGAAATACGTGAGATGTTTTTGTCCTTTAGGAGAAGTGTGACAACAGGTCTGAAGCTGTTAGAGGCCTGAGGTCAGTGCTCAGCTTGGCAAGAGTGACCTTGAACAGTGGGTCTTCTTTGTGATGGGAATGAATGAGAGGTGCTCTCATTATATCCTTTGTCTGGCTTACACAGACATTGTGAAGGGTGTAGAACTGCTGCTGCTAGGTTAGCACTGTAATGGAACTGGTTTTTGCTTCCAGCAGAGCTGTGTAAAAGCTTGAGGGTTTTTGCTGTGTACAAGCACTTACCTAAGTAGGGGTCAGAATGTCTTACCCTGCACTGCCCTCACCAGCATTGAAGATCCTACACTAGTGTCTCTCTGCAGTTAGAACTTATAAACTTGTCAAGGAAAACTTCTTGTTTCAGGTGTAGATCATTTATCATCACGATAGCTTCAGGGCTGGAGGACTCTAAGCCTCTGAAAGAAAACTTGTTAAACTGTGTGTCATTTAGGTGGTGCAAAATGCACATTTTGTATAGCCTGGATGCTGTTCTAAGATGGTAGATCCTGTGGCTTGCTACTCACCTGTCCTTTACTATAACTGTTAGGCAATTTCCTTGTTCCAGAGTCAGAGGACTCTGTGAAAGATGAAAATTGCTGGTTTTCAAGGGCTCCATAAGCTAGTTGGCTCATGTAAAGCATTGTTGGATGTCTGGCTGTTTGTGGTGTGTAAAACATCCTTCAGAAAGTAAATTTCTGTTTAAAAAAAAAAATAAATCACGGACTGGGTCCATATCTGCTATATTTCATGTTTGGAAGTGGAAGCATGATGTGTGTCACTGAGTACACGAGGATGTGCTTCTCTTGAAGTTTTAGTTCTGAGCTTTCTTTCACCGATTACATACTTACTGCCTGCTTACAAGTATCGTGTCCTTCTTGGCCCACATCTTTTCCAGTGACTGACATGGCATGTTTCCACCCTGCTGGATCAGTGGATCCTGCTGTGATCATCTGATCGTTCTGTACTGGTGCAGTACATCAGCCAGTGCTACCCAAAGTTAAATGGACATCTCTAGACCTGTAGGTAAAAAACAAGTCTTCAAACTGTGATCAGCGTTGAGCACTGTGACAAGTCAGATGGCAACCTGAATTGACAGTGCCAAAAGCTTTTCTTGCACATCCTATTGGCTGCTTGTTTCTGTTGCTGTGGGGTTCCAAGCTGCTGTCAAGGGTGAAGAGGAAGTCGTCTTAACCTCACTCCCCAAAAGTTCCAACTGTCTCTGTCCTGCACAAAAAGAGTAATGAAAAGTAGACACCCTTGATACCGCAAAACTCATGTATTCCTGTCGACATACCAACACCTCCCACACCTTCCTGAGCAACAGAAAACCCAACTGCCCCCTAGCCAGCTGTCAAAGTTTTCAGCTTTATCTTGAGAACATCAACACGCAGTTAGTCAATTCAAACATGAAAATGTGTAGCACGTTAAAGTTTTGGGTTTGAGTTGTGTGCAGTGGATTGAATAAAATGTAGAGAATATAGGCTAGTCTGGCTGGTCTAGGGGAAGAAAGCTAAGAGTAAGAATGTTTGGGGAAACTGGTTATTTTCAGAGTCTCTACTCTTGAATATTATTTGTTGTGCAGTAGTATACATTGCCCTAGAAACTGGGCCTCTAGCAGTTTTTATAGCTGTCATGCACAGGTCTCCTGAACAGCTCTAGAATTTGAAGACTTGGATATATGATAGATATAAATTAAATCATTTACAGCTAATAAACATAATTGTTCTAGCAAAGAAATCATTACTCAGAAGTGCCTTTTACAAAGGTGGTACCAGAGAGGTTTTTCAGAGGATTAAGTGAGCAACAAAATTATATAGCAGGTTTTAATGTACTGGTTATATATGTACTCTGAGAAATGGCTGATTAGGCCATGTAGGAGAAGTTGTAGTAAATAGTAAGTGTCCAGAATTCTCCAGACTCTAGAAAAAATGCATTATATAGGTAACTAGCACAATGCATTGTCAGTCTTTCAAATGCAAAGTGCTGTTTTACAATACTGAAATGGTTTTGAATGGGCTTTTAGGATCACTAACTGTACATTGTGTAAATAAAATCAGGGCTAGAGATGTTGTTTGCTTATCCTGTGGTGTGAGTAACAAGAACCCAACCAGATTGCTTTTAGAAAAAGTTATATCCTAACAAAATTTAAAGTCTGAAGAGGAAAAGAGAAACAGGTGCAGGAAACCATGTGATTTAGGATGACCCACTTAGTTTCTAGTCTATTACAAATCTTAGTCTTAGATGACACGGTAGGAGAACTGTCGAAGTTCAGGTAGGAAGGGAATGAAGAACATCCTACACAAAAAAATCTGTGGCAAGGCATCTAGATCTAGCATTTTTGTAGAAACACACGTTTGGATCTTGAAGCGTAAAAGCTGTGATGCATAAATGAGGCTGGTTTTAAAAGGAGGTGCTGATGTAGTAGCAATTTTAAGGCTTGGTGGAAAAAAGATAAGCAGCATAATGTGTTGTTCCTAGAGTTGCAGTTGGAATGGTAGAGCAGATGCTAATGGTAGAAGAGTGATACTATGGTAAAGTTTATGGTCAAATGAAATGAATAAATAAAGCCTATGACAGAATTTCTGTGTAAGGCTATAGGGACTGTTGCCTCAGCCACCAGACAGTGGTGATGGCAGTGATCATATACAGGTAAGGGAGTTAAAAATCATGATAGTGACAAGCTTAGTCTGTGTAGGGGAGATAAAATTTGAGGACACAGCAGCAAAGACTGTCTTTGTGTAGTGTTCAATAATGTCTCAAAGCAACTAATCCTAGAGCCTGCCATTAAAGACCAGATTTAGATACTCCCTTGCTTATGCAGAAGAGTATTGGAGACTGTTGAAACCATCTGATGTCTTTCTTTAAATGAATCCTGTTCAGGGAAGGAAAATGGGAAGGTGAACTCTAGAAAGTGAACCAAAATCACAGTAAGGCAGTATGAAATATTAAGGAACTGTTGGCTAAAGGTGAATCCTGGAACTGTATTTCAGCTGTGTCCTGAGGGTCAATAAGGCAAAGTGTTGGTCCTGCACGTGGGGCACAACAACCCCATGCAGTGCTCCAGGCTAGGGGAGGAGTGGGGAGAGAGCTATTCATCAGAAAGGGACTTGGCAGTGCTGGTGGCAGCAGCTCTGTATCAGCCAACAGTGTGCACAGGTGGTCAAAAAGGCCAAGGGCAACTTGGCCTGGATCAAAAATATTGTGGCAGCAGGACTAGGGCTGTGGCCTGCACGTGGGGCACAACAACCCCATGCAGTGCTCCAGGCTAGGGGAGGAGTGGGGAGAGAGCTATTCATCAGAAAGGGACTTGGCAGTGCTGGTGGCAGCAGCTCTGTATCAGCCAACAGTGTGCACAGGTGGTCAAAAAGGCCAAGGGCAACTTGGCCTGGATCAAAAATATTGTGGCAGCAGGACTAGGGCTGTGGTGTGGTC